>NC_085846.1:51687066-51987066 GCF_035594765.1 Anolis carolinensis
AATGATATGTGGAGATGTTTAGCTCACCTTAAGAATGTCCCATGCTTCTGACTCTGTTCGGAATTTAGAGGCACTTCACTCTTGCATTAGATTTCCCAATATTTACTTGGAGAGGTTACTTTGAGGGACAGGTTTCTTAGATTATCTTACCCTGGGATTTGGAATTTGGTGAAAGACAGGATGTTTGGCTGGATGTTGTCCTACTACTCCCTTTGAACAGAAAACCTGACCATGCAAGGGGAGCAATTACAGTTACTGCTTCTCATTAAATCATCTACACCAACAGGAAGAGGTTAGAAATGGCTGGTGCAGAGTTGGCATCCATACCCAAACAGAGCTATCATTCGTCAACTACAAATGTAGAAAAAGGAAACAGGGATGTGACTTCTTTGAGTGATTTCAATAGAGACTAGGTCCTATCTTAGTTTGGAGCTCATTTATAGCAAGTGTAGAGACACTTTGGCCTATTCCAAATTTTAATGCACAGATGCTCCAGTCAGTAAGACGAGTGGCATGGGAATATGGCAGGTGTAAGTGCACACGTCTGCTGAGACAAAGTTTCTCCGTCCTGATTTAAAGTCATATAACTTTTACTGACTTGTAGCTTTAGTTTTTTGGGGATAACACAAAAATAGACTGCCTTCTAAAATAAGCCTTTCAGTTTGCATTACAAATCACACTCTCAGTCTCCTACCAGGTTTCATCCCCCACCTTCTTTAAAATGACAGATACTTGTGTTACCATACAAAGACAACTAAGCAGTTTTATGTGACATCATACAATGATCAGAGGTACCTAGATTTAATTTCTTTAGTCAAGGCTTAATAGAAAAGTAAAAGCAATTTCCTTCTCCTACCACTGTTGAAGATGTGAATTAAATTCTGTGTCTGATCAAACTTCACAATGAAGATATTGCTTACTCATAGTGTTTCATTTAAGGCAAACCTTCACTGATCCAGTAGTAATCACTCTTCAGGTTTCTTGTTATAACAAGACTCAGCATACAACTCAAATGTGATCCACAAGAAGAAGTTCTATTGTAGAAGTAGTTTCCTATCGTTTGGCAAAATAAGGATATTTCTTCAAACAGTAGATGCTGGACACTGTAGGACACATACACAGATTGTGAAATGTTTAATCAATCTTAACATCCACTGGAGCACAGAGTACAAGCCATCATGGAGCTGTAAAATAAAATGCCACATGGATAAAATACTAACAAACAATAAAAAATACTGGGTTGCTGTGAACTGAAACCCAGTGATTCCAGCCATGAAAGCCTTTGACAACACATTAAACAAAAATATCAGTGGTGGACAAACATTTTCTACTGGCTTTGAAAATCTTGTGTATTTATAGTACTGTTTTATGCCATGTACTGTAGTTTATTTTAAAGGAGGAGGAAACTAGTGAGGGAGCCATTGACAACATCCATATGAGCTCATTATATCACGTGGAGAAGGGCAAAGTGTGTATTGCTGGCATCATCATTTGTGAACCAGATAACAGTATATTGTGTATTGTATTGCCTGGAAAAACATTTCCTGTGGGCAGATGATGAGGCTGCCATTAATACAGTGTATGACTTTGGAAACCGCCCTACATGACAGAAATGTTATATTTAAGGTCACATGAGATGTGGATGTGGTTCCTGTCATTTGAAAAAGTCATATTCGCTGATGCAGATATTCAGATATACACACAAGCAGATTTCTTATTATCTCCCCTCACCATACTGTAAATTCAAGCTCTGTTTAATTTCATAAACTTCAGAACAAAGGAATGGTTGTAGAGAGTTCCCATTGTAATTGCATTCTAATTGTGCTTCCATTTAACCACCTACTTGTCCGTGGCTCCATTTGTTTACAGCCCTGATCAATGGTTTCAGGATTTTAAAATGCTGATATGCTGTAGCAATCCACTTCAGTGTGCAGGAATGAAATCATGTGTTTTCCTTGACTGTAGTGATATACAGTTACGTGAATATGCACATTTTCCAGCTGAAATCGGGTTTTAAGCACACCTTTTTAACACATGCTTTTAGCTGTTAATCCAAATCAGTGCACATTTTTCTTAAACATCATTTAGCCCCCACCCCCTTTATCCCAGTTTCTTCCACATTTTAGGGCTTATGTAGAAGACCCTCCAGTATCATATTAAAGTGGACTACTGAACAGAGTATGATAACTCATGTTATAATATGGGCTATCCTCCAAGAAACTTAACAAAATGTGCTGTGGAATTTTGTCATAAATAGACACTTTTTGAATTATTTTTATGATTACATCTTTCTCAGTTTTTTCAGTTATTAATGGAGATATGTTTCCTTATATTTAGTTGAAATGAGGGGGGGGGGGGTGGGAAATCAATGCTTGAATAGTTTTACTGTATAAGCTTTGCAACCAAAGGTATGATTTATATTGTAGCATATGAAGTATGCATGTAGCTATACTGACTCTAGTGATATACCTTTTTTTAAATATCTGCTAATTAAAAATATTCTTAATCAGGGTCATATAAAAAAAGCAAAATTCAAGGGGATTTTCTCCTTTAACTATTGCCAAAGTTATTAACAGAAATATTTATATTTATTCAATTTGGGCAGTTTTACTGAAATCTGTTTCTGGGCTCCACTGAGAAGACAGATGACAAGGAAATAAATATCCAACTAATATTGCCACCACAGAGAGATTGCTGCTTCTGCTTGCAATGCAAACTGTTAGAATACTAATTATGAAAAATAAGTCAAAATCGATTAATCTTTCCCGAATTTAGATGAAAGATTTGGTGGTTCTGGTAAGGCTTCTTGGGGGGGAGGGATCCTTCCCAGTTCATTTTTGGTGGTTTAGCTGATGAATCTCCTAAATCACCCAAAAACCGACTCAATCTATAGAATTTTGCAAACCCCTAGTTTTAACTTGTTTTGTGTTTTTTAAAGTAGTAGTTTTTAAGTGTTTTTAAAAGTAGAAATTTAGTTTGTGTTTTAACTGCCCTGGATTCTGTGCAGGAAAAAAGGTAGGCCATGGCATACATTAAAAATATAGCTGTCTGGAGGAGCATGGACAGCAATCCAGAGATGCATATTTATCCATTGTCTTGGTTTGTAGCTGTAGCTCAATAACTCATTGCTACAACTTTCTGTTATCTGATGTTTCTTTCTTTTTATTGTAAGCATCTTGGGATAAGAGTTAATCTTCTTATGCTTAGTTAAGTTCAGTGAACACTGAATATATATATATATGTGTGTGTGTGTGTGTGTAATGTGAGTTTTTCCCATGGAGTAAACAACAAAACCACTGAACCAAATCACACCAAATTTGGTTACAAAAGACATAGTCATCCAATCTGTGTCTTTCAATAAAAAAAACCCTAGAAAAATAGTCCAAATTACAGAGGATGAGGACAAGCCCTTTTCCTCCTGGCTGCCAGTCAGAAAGGTAGGCCCTGCTGTCTTTAGCCCCCCCCCCCTTCATATCCTAGCAACTCCTTCAGCCAAAAAGGCGCCCAGGGGACAGGCAGAGTGCACTTAGGTCTCATCCACACTGCCTATAAAATACAGAATTATCTAATTTGAACTGGATTATATGGCAGTGTAGACTTAAGGCCCTTCAACACAGTTATATAACCCAAAATGCCAAGGACAGCATCTGCTTTGAACTGGATTATTTTGAGTCCGCACTGCCGTATAATCCAGTTCAGTGTAGATTTTATACAGCTGTGTAGGAGGGGCCTCATATAATCCAGTTCTAAACAGACAATATATTATAAATATAATGTATAAGAATTACTGTAGTATAATAATACAGAAAAATATAGTCTCTAAAATCAGAACAGTAAATAAAGAGCAACACTTTGAAAACAGGGCAATTGGGAATTCCAGAAAGGAAACTATCAGGGCCAGCTAACACCTCACAACAAAGGATTATCCCAGGGATGAAGCAGCCAGGCTTTGAAGCTGCAAGACCATTTAATGCTAATCAAGGTAACTAATTGTAGCATTCATACTCGCTGCACCAATACTGTTTATTGCTATTCAGCCTGGCCAACCAAGGATTCCACAAGGTAGAAAGCGGCCAGGCTTGCAAGCAGCAAGGCTATTCAGTGCTATTTAATCGGGCCAACCAAGATTTCCCCTAGGTAGAAAACCCCCAGGCTTTGATGCCATTAGGCTACTCCATCCCATTCAACTTGGCCTAGCAAGGATGACCTATGTAGAAAGTGCCCTGCCATCATGACTCAAAATGAATCCTGTAAAGTACTGCAAATAATAATGTATTACAGGGACTCCTGTAAGGAGCCAATAAAGGCTACCTCATATTTGAGACCAAGAAAAGAGCTGGGGCATATATCTCAATATTAAGTGTTCATCAGTTTGTTGCTATGGCTTTGCCTCTCTGATTCCCTCCTCCCATGGTTGAAGCTCTTTTCAACTTCCTAGAGCAATTCCAGCCAGTCAGGAATCATGTAATAAACATGTTATCAAGATGCTTTGAAATCAATCCAGTTTGGCTATGTGATCACAAGGGTAATGCCTTCTGCATCAGTCACACACATGATACCAGACAATTGACTTATCCAGTGCAGTTTCCAAAAGTAAGGGGAAAATATGTGGAGGAGATGTTTATCATTTGCCAAAGAAAAGACTGAAAACCGTGCCTCCTCTTTCGGCACTGTGCTTGCATACTGCCTCCGATTTAAATTGATATTGTTGTGAAGTGCTCTGTTGTGAAGGAGGAAAATATTATATGTTGAACCATTGCTGCTAAGGTAGCTAAGAAAGACTCTCATCAACCCCTATCTGGCATTTTTAATCTTTGCAGTTGCACTGATGGAATTTATGGACATGGCTATATGGAATTTGTGTTTCTTTCCCTGTGACATTCATATTTACTCACATAAATTGTGGACAGCATAATTATTGCTTGACAGCCTAAAGCTTCTGTTGTTGTTTTGATCATTATGATACCTTTGGGAATTGACTGAAAACGAACTGCATCGGGAACAGATTCTAATTCAGAGTTAAGCAGTGACACAATAAACTATGGTCCTGAGCTGTCTGTAGCTCTAGCAGTTACAGACAATTTATATAGCCAGAAAAATGTTGGTTCTGAAAGCAGGTAAAACATGGTCCCAAAAGGAATGTTAGCACTTAACTATGTAAGATATGTGCACTGCCTTTACATATAATATACTGTCAATATATATTTTTCATTTTATTGCTATCAAGAGTGTTCCTGAAGCTTAAAAGGTTACATAGTAAACATTCTGTGTCTCAGTCAAGCCATGGTATCACCTGTATTTGGTAGCAAATAGTACATTAAATAATATACCAAGTTTGGTTTTTTAAAATTAACTGGTGAGAAAATATTGGGAGCCAGGAAAGTACACAAGAAAGGTTTCAGATATTCATACTGCAAAACCTTTTGGTAGAAAAAGAGATACAAGTTACTTTGTTAAATTAAATTCTCATTGGCAACCAAAGTATTTCACTGTCAACAGGTTAAATGCACCGTTATTACAAGACAGCTAGAAGTAACCACTGTTTACTGTGTAAAAAGGTAAAGGTTTTCCCCTGATGTTAAGTCCAGTCATGTCTGACTCTGGGGGTTGGTGCTCATCTCCATTTCTAAGCCAAAGAGCCGGCGTTGTCCGTAGACACCTCCAAGGTCATGTGGCCAGCATGACTGCATGGAGTGCCCTTACCTTCCTGCCGGAGCGGTACCTATTGATCTACTCACATTGGCATGTTTTTGAACTGCTAGGTTGGCAGGAGCTGAAGCTAACAGCGGCCGCTCACGCCGCTCCCAGGGTTTGAACCTGGGACCTTTCGGTCTCCAGCTCAGTGCTTTAACGCACTTCACCACCCTGGCTCCTGTTTACTGTGTACTGAATGGAAAATTTTAAAATGAAAATGGTAAATGTGATTTGATCTATTTTATTTTCAGGGCAGATGGCATCTGGATTTACACTTAGATGTATGAAGTACAGATTGGGTAACTGTCTTAGAAATGGAAATGGCTGTTGCAGATTCCTGAGACATTTCTAGTTTTAATCCAGTGGATATCCGGAGCAGTGAACCATTACAACATAAAGTTGAAACAGTAACAGTAAGGAACAGCTATAAAGGTTTAACAGCGAATAGGGTGCCACCACCCATCATTTTTGAGTGGGTTTGCCCTGCCATTTCTCTGGGGGTGTGAAGGAAGACAACAGCAGATCTATGTCTTGAAAAGGCACAAGATCTATCAAACAGCAGCAGATTGGCAAGAGGCTAAAACCTGTAGCTGGGCAAAATATTATTCAGACAGAACCTCCAAGGCTTTTCCTTAATCCCTCCTTATTATCCAACATTTTCGCTTATCCAATACTTTTATTTTTCAGTGATTGTTTGGGGGGGGGGCGCCAAAATTCTGTTCGCCTACACTTGAAAAATACCTAGGGCCGGCTCTGCCTGGTGTAGTTGCTCATGCCTGCCTGCATTTGTTCAACTCCAGTTATGGAGGTGCTTTAGAGGTGTTCCAGTATCTCCTGAAGCAGATTGCTTTGAAGATCCCTCTCAGATTCAATAAAGCTGTTTCATTCATTAGCTTTGCATCTCAAACACATTTGCTGACCTAGATGCCAAGGCAAGACCTGAACAAAGCCATTTTAGTTAGATGGCTTCTTTAGCTCATTGGATAAGCTTTCCCTTTGCATGTGCAAAATCCCAAGGTGAATCCAAAGCATTTGTGGAGAATTATTGATTTATTTATTTACAACATTTCTACCCCGCCCTTCTCACCCGAGGGGACTCAGGGCGGCTTACAACAACCGGCAAAATTCAGTGCCAAACAGATCAATAAAAACAGCAACACATTTAAAACCATTAACAATAATCCATAAAATACATTAGTCAAGCTTAAAATATATAGTTACTTAATACAATTATTCCAAGGAACCATTGAACATAAACCTAAGTTCAGACCATGTCAATATAGTACTTATTTATTCAATGCTTGCACACAAAGCCATGTCAGAAGGAGCTGAATCTAACTGTGGTCCACCAAACAATAAGCCTAAGGTAGTTTTTGGCATAACGTGTTTTACTTACTTGTTTATTTAATATTTAATAGGCATTCTGACTTTCTCCCAGCATTTCATTAGTGAAATACATAATATTGATTCCATTTGTCTTTAGGAGATACAGGACAAGACACTGCCCAAACATTCGAAAGAAACAAGTAAAGGCAGTACATTGCTCTGATAGAACAATGTCACATTTAGAATTATTTCTAAGCACTTCCTCAAAACTTAGCATGAATCATGAAAAATGATGCTCTACTAGTGGTGATTCATAAGGCACTGGCTGCTAGGCCACATTTAATTCCTATGAAATAAATAAATAACTGTGGCAAACGGCACAAATATGCCAGCCATTGGCACAATGTGGGGTGGAATGATGGTTCCCCATATCAGATAGTCTGTGAAGTATTGCTACCACAGATTTCTCCAAGGCTTCATCTGAAATGGTTAAGGAATTCCTCAAGGAAAAGTATTTGTCTGATGAGCCAACAGTCATCTGCAAGCTCATCCTAATGTAGCTGTAACTTTTGGCTTGCAATTGAAACATTAAATATAGTTACATTAGGCCCTGTCACAGCTGTAGCAGATGAAGAATGGTTGGCTTGGCATAAATGTTTTACAAGTATCAAAGCATAAACATGAAAGCAACTAAAAAAAGCTTCACAGATTTGGAAACCAAAACATGGGAGGCCGAGCCTTCAAAATATTGAAGTCAATTAGTTTAAGCCATATAACCCACCACTGAAAAAATGTGCTGTTTGTGTTCTGTTAGCCATTATAGATAATGATTATTTTTACAAGACAACATGCACACACAGTGGAAAAACATTTTGACAGATATTTTTTAGCTGTGACTAACAACAATCTAGGCATATCCAACATCAGATTCCCCAAGTGCTGCCTTTTGTGTGTGTCCCGCCTTCTCCCAGTGTGGGTGGCTTATGAATTCATCTCTTTTTAAATATAATTTTTATTTACTTTTAATATTTTACATCGACATGTGGAGGGGGAGGGGAAGGCATGGGGGTGAGAAGGGTAAAAAAGGTGGGGAAAGGGTAGAGAAGAGAGTAAGAGGTGAGTTGGGGGTAGAGGGAGTATTTAATTGTCTTTATTTAAGTCTTGTTTCTTCTTTTGCACTTTCTATCTCCTTTACTGCCATCATTTCCTTTTGCTGTGTTGTCAGATGGTACTTCTGTTTTGTCTCTCTCGTCTTATTGGAGATTTCTTCTTATTTCTTCTCCTGTTTCATATATTCCTTTAGTGTCCAGTCTGTCTCTTTCATCGGTTTTCCTTGGTGTTTCTTTAGTAGATATGTTAGTCTGTCCATGTTTCTTATTTCCCATATCTTCTTTATCCACTGTTCCTTTGGCGGCGTTTCCTTGTGTCTCCGCAAAAACTATTCTTGTGATCATCACGATGTGATTTAATATTATTTCCTCATTCCTACTAATTTCTAGATCAGTTATTCCTAGCAGATAAAGCTCTAGTTACATTTGGAATTTTCTGTTCATTATCTTCTGGCATTCCTCGTGTATTTCTCTCCAATATTTCTTTGTCTTGTTATAAGACCACCACATGTGGTAAAATGATCCAGTACATTCTTGGCATTTCCAACATTTTGTCTCAATTTTCTTACTATATTGTCCCAATTTATTTTTGAGTAATGTACTGCCTGTACATCATCTTATAGTGGTTTTCTTTCAAGTCCATGGCATATGAAAATTTTATTTTCCTATTCCAAATTGTTTCCCACTCCTCATAATTGATTGGTCTTCCTATGTTTCGAGCCCGTTGAATCATGCATTCTTTGATTTGTTCCATCTCTGTAGTCTACTCAAGCAATTTTTTGCATATCTTGGCAATTATATTTCTTTCCTTCTCAAATTTTTTATCCCAATATGTTCCTTTTTCCATGAAACCTCGGTATTTGTCTTTGTTGTATTTTTTCTTTTATTTGTCTGTACTGAAACCATGTGATGTCTTCTTTCTTTTCTTGATTAGTAATTCCTCATACCCTGTTTCCCTGAAAATAAGACATCCCAAAAAAATAAGACCTAGTAGAAGTTTTGCTGAATTGCTAAATATAAGGCCTCCCCCGAAAGTAAGACCTAGCAAAGTTTTTGTTTGGAAGCATGCCCAGCGCCTGCCAAACAGAACACCAGAGCATGCAGAATTGGTAAATGTACATACCAGTTGTACATGGAAATAATGGTAGTAACCAGAAATTCTTGATAGGATTCACAGTTTGTCTGGTTATGCTGATTTGTGATGACAACTACTGTACAGTATATAATAAATGTTCATTTTTTTGTTCAACAATAAATGTGAATTCTTCTTCATGGAAAAATAAGACATCCCCTGAAAATAAGACCTAGCACATCTTTGGGAGCAAAAATTAATATAAGACACTGTCTTATTTTCGGGGAAACACGGTAGGTAGTTCATTTTGTCTTCCCTGCCACTTTTCTCTGGAGCGCTTTGAATGGTGAGACCCACAGTGGTATTTTGGGAAACATTTGTAATTTGTATCTCTCCCATACTTTGATTTGTGTACTCTTTAATTTTAGTTTCTTTAGCTCCTTTAGTTCCTTTCTCCCATTCTAGTTACCACTGGAGTCCACTCTTTTCTCCCACAGCCGATGGCGCTCACATACCTCCTTCTTTGCCTCTTTCTGATAGCCTTTCTCCATCCCAAAGTCCGCTTTCTCATCTCTTCCCTCTCTCCCCTCTTGTGGTTTAAAATGCAGGGGTCGGTGGTTTCATCAGGCTATCTGCCTGACACGCTCACTCACGGCCCACTTTGCCTGGGGAGGGAAGGTCTTGTACCGGACCCTTCTGGTGGCTCTCTTTTTAGAAGAGACCCCCCATTTGGGTCTTCAGTGACCCCCCCCCCCGGCTTTGCAGTCTCTGTCACTTTGTTTTGTGACTGGGAGGGAGCCTTGGCTCTACCCAGCTGATGTGATTGAGCTGACTCACCAAGAGGAGCCTCAGTGAGTCCGTCTCCGCCATTTGCCTGCACCCAGAAGTGCTTATGAATTCATCTTGAATAAACTGAGTGAAGCATAAAATTTCTCAATGCTAAAGTAAATACAAATAGACTACACTAAAATACATTTGTGTATGGGAATGTATCTCTTTTTTTGACCCTAGAATGACCAGTTAAGATTGTCAACTGGGTACTTTTAATTCTTAGACCATAGCTATTAAAATACATTACTATACATTCAAATTAGTAAATTGTTGCTTGTGAAAATATCAATCAGTATCAAACTATGGCTATAAAACAGGTGGGAGTGGGGGAGAGGTGTCCCACAACATAATAATTTACTGCATCACTCCTTCTCTCAGACCATGAGTCATCATGATGTATTAGGAAATCCTGCAGAATGAGAATCTGATCTAAAGTTTAATCTAGTACAGTGATTCTCAACCTGGAGTCCCCAAGTGTTTTTGGCTTACAACTCCCAGTTTTCAGCTGTTAGGATTTCTGGCAGTTGAAGGCCAAAACATCTGGGGACCCACAGATTGAGAACCACTGCCTTAAAGTTCCCATATGTTGGAAACAACTTGAAGGCACAAAACAACAAAATTCCAAGAAATGCCTATACCTGTTCAGAAATGACTGAATTGCTGCTCCAATTGTGCAAAAAATCATGTCCATGTAAATGTATGTAAGCACCCTATCTGTGTTTATTTTGGATTTTGTATCTTAATATCCACAGGGATGTATGTATATTCAAAGGCAATGTAAGATGGGCTACTGAAGAAACACAATAATCTGTACTCACAAGTTTCCTTAATTTCTGTTACTAAAACATCCCAATCAAAGGGGAGGAATTTCACAGTAGTTTGGAGGATCTCTTGTGTGTGTGTTGTTGCTGTTGTTATTTTTAACCTTGAATGCCTATATTTAAGCAGCACATCATTTAGATGTTAAACTCTTATATATTTATTCTCAAGGGTTTTTTTTTGTTTTTTTGCAAAATTTAGATTTGACTGGTGCCAACTAATCCCACTCATATGGGATATATCTACACATATAAAAGGGTAATGAAATTTCGGCCTAGGACAAAACAACAAAACTACACATCCCAGAAACACTAAACTTGGCAGCACAACACCTCATCCATGCCTCTACATTCATACAACAAAAAGAAAAGAAAAATAAAGTCCTAATTAGAGGGAGAGGATTAATTGTTTTTATCCAATTGCTGCCAGTTAGAAGGAGATCCACTTGGTCTCCTAACAACCCACTCAGGCCAGGGGACAGGCAAAGTTAGGCCTCACTTAGGCCTCTTCCCCACTGCCTATAAAATACAGATTATCAGATTTGAACTGGATTATATGGCAGTGTAGACTCAAGGCCCTTCCACACAGCTATATAACCCATTTATAATCTTATATTATCTGCTTTGAACTGGATTATCTTGACTCCACACTGCCATATAATCCACTTCAGTGTGCAGTCGGACACAACTGGACTTAATGTCAGGAGAAAACCTTTACCCTTTGCCTTAACTACCACCAATTCCTCAATACTTTATTTCCCATGCCACCATATTTTGCCACAGCAACGCGTGGCCGGGCACAGCTAGTGTGTGTATGTATGTATGTGTGTGTGTGTGTGTATATATATATATATATATATATATATATATATATATAGTAGTACCAGTTTCCTCACATTACACATTTCATATGGGGAATCTCTTCCTGAAGTTGATCAAATGAATTTACTGTATAAACTGGTTACATTTGAAGGCATTCCAAGGATCATCTACTCTACCTCGTTTCCCAGTGCTTTGAATATTACTATTGTATGCTAAGGTGTCATAAGGTGGTATAATCCTTATGAAAGAAGGGGCATAGATAAAGGTAACAGCAGAGGCAAAGTGGGCATGGATACTTATCGGCTGAGGAATACCAGCAAACGCCATCTCTATTAGGAGATTAACTCCCCATGTGAATAAGTTCTTTCAGCAATTGGCATAGTTCCTAAGCGGTGAATGTGTTCTCCATCCACTTCTATCTTCCTGTATTACCTGGAGGAAAAGACAAGCAGTTGATGGAGCAATGTGCTTCATTTCTCGCTCCAGTTGTCATTTTAGGCACATCCTCCTGATGTTCAAATGAATCTGAACATTATGTACCAGTGCATTACTCATATTCAATTACACGATACAGATGCATATAAAAAAACAAAGATTTAACTAGCTTTCTTGCTTATTTGGGCTTTCATTCCTGACAGACATCAGTTAAGCAGAAGCTCCAACTGCCATTTCCTGAATAAGAGGCTTGCTTGGAATGGACTTCACTCACATATAAATAAGCAGTATTGAGCAGAATCCATCTGTGAAAGGTAAAAGCTCCATAAGTTGTTTTAAACCTTCCATAAAAAACCCCAAATAGTGTGAATCCGATCATATTTCTCATGTCAAGATTATATTTTCATTCCAGGAGTCCATAAACCAACACACAGCCTGCACTTGATAGCATTTTATTCCTCTTCAATCCATTCTGCAGTTAGCATATGGGAGAAAGGCATTAAATTTCATTTTCTATATTACTTTTTGTCTTGTAATGACCTCTCCTGGCTAAGCTGTTCATTATACTTGATGCAAATAGTTAAGAGTCTTCAGATCACTGCTTCTAAATCTTGTGATATTTGACCATCAGTAGCAGCTGCTTACAGTCAGCCTGAAGAAATATTATCTGTCAATACAGAATCATTTGCATTGGACAGGATGTGTGAAGAACATAATATTAATGTTATTATGTATCTCAAGCTGAATGTCTTTTATGCAATAAAGACCAGCATCTTCCTTTTTGGACTTTGTATCATTTAGTTCCCCTGCTTCAAGGCAATTTCAGTGAGAGGTCATGGCCAAACCACAGGGGAAAATGAGGAACGGTACAAAAAAAAAAGTTATTTTTGCTCTTCTCCTCTAATAAAGCAAACCTCCAAGTGAGAATATTTAGCAGCATTGCAGCTCACTACAGTCAGCTAAAATGAACCATAGACTACGATGTGTTGTTTTGATATTATGAGCAGCTATCAAATTAATAACTTACAGAAAAAGTACAAACTAATGTTTAATATGCAGTCCAAATACTGCATATATTTACACACTCTCGTGCAGGAAAATGTACATGGATTTCAGTGACAGATGTGTGGAAAAGTTTGCCAGTTCCAATGTAATATATTCCCTGCAGACAGTAGTCAATCTCTTCTTATTTCCAATAGCAGGACATTAATGTAGCAATGCTAAAAAAATGCAAAAAACCAACTGGTCATTCTGTCTTCTCATAAACCAGGATTCATGGCAGGGATGAGACACATCTGGTCAGAAACAATTTATGCAAGATCTAGCTGCATTAAGCTCAGTGCCATTCTGCCATTAACTTTGAGGGGATGTGGATCATGCCCAAAACTATTTACAGATTATTATTTTATACAGAATACAGATTGCTTATGACAAATTGCTTTTTCTGAAAGTGCTCCAAAACTTCCTTTTCACCCAACAACCAATTTGTTTTTTTCTGTGTCCAGACAAGCAGACAAACAAAACAAAAACAGACACTAGTCCAATACAGCTAGCCAGAGTCGAAAAATAAAGGATAACAAAAATGCCAAAATGCTTTCTTTTCAGACTGTGCAGAAAAAAGCATTACCAAATTTAAGAAGTAACACACAAACAGACATATAAAAGAGTTGGTTTATTGCTCTTCCACTGTCACTTGGAAGGCAGGAAGTGTGTTTATGCTTCTCTGCAGAATTGTACTTCATGCACTTTTCACATGTCAGCATGTTATTTGTTTTTGGTATAGTGGCTCAAGAAAGCAGATGTGCTTATATTTCCTTGATGTTCTTTTGTCTGTCACCAGTTAGCAAGTCTTTCTTCCACCTTTATTAATGAAGTAGCAATACGTGTCTTCTTTCTGATTAACAACAAGCAATCCCAAGGCAATAAAAGAAGAAAAAAAACCCAGGCAAATGAAAAAGCTTAGCAATCTGATTATATGTCAGACAGATATTGCTTTAAAAAAAAGGTTGCATCCAAATTTAAAGACATCAATCCAGCCTCATGAAAGTGCAAGGGAACATGAGGGGAACAGTGCAAAAGTGAAGGACTAAATACAAGACAAGTCGCACCTTCTGATAACAAATCCCTTCTGTCCATGGAAGGCAGTCCCTGGAGGTTCTGGACATTTCAGATATGCAAGCTAATTTAAAGCCTTTAAATTACATTTTTTTTTTTAAAAAAAAAAGTCAAACAATTGCTTGTTGCATGATGCCCAAGCCTGAGTAATTTTACAACAAGTACTGAAAGCCTGTCACATGAACATCCTGATGCGACCAAGTAACATGTTGCCCAGCTGCCAAGCTAATTGATATACACAAAAAGTTTAAAAACATCAAAAGCAACTGGAAGAACAAAAAATATATACAAGATTTGGGCTTTGGGACACTATTAAGCCAGAATAAGCAACAACCTAGGATGAGAAACACAACTAGCTAGTTGTTGCGATAAGAGTGTGGCTCGCATTTAAAATATCAACAGGACAAATCCATTAGTATTACTGCTGGGCAATACCACTCAACATCCATGGGCCCTTCCACATTGCTCTTTATCCCAGGATCTGATCCCAGATTATCTGCTTTAAACTGAAATATATGAGTCCCCCCTGCTAAATCGTCTGTAATATTTTTATATTGTGTTTTATTGCAAGCCGCCCTGAGTCCCCTATGGGTGAGAAGGGCGGCATATAAGTATTGTAATAAAGAAATAATAAATAAATAAATAACCTGGGATAAACAGATAATTTGGGATCAGATCCTGGGATATAGGGGCAGTATGGAAGGGCCTCATGTCTTCCAAAAGAGTGACTTTACTCAAAACGGGTTGTAGTCGGGATTATTTGATTGATTCACAAAACTGTATTATTCTCAGTTGCCTTAGATATAGACTGCTTTGAACGCAGTCTGTTAGGTTACAATAGATCCATACCCAGGATTCCATGGGAGGCCTAAAAGCCTGAATACATCCAGTTAGTAGAAACAAAAGTTCCCCTAATCCAAAATACATTAGAGTCTCACTTATCCAACACTCACTTATCCAACATTCTGGATTATCCAACGCATTTTTGTAGTCAATATTTTCAATACATTGTGATATTTTGGTGCTAAATTCGTAAATACAGTAATTACTACATAGCATTACTGTGTATTGAACTACTTTTTCTGTCAAATTTGTTGTATAACATGATGTTTTTGTGCTTAATTTGTAAAATCATAACCTAATTTGATGTTTAATAGGCTTTTCCTTAATCTCTCCTTATTATCCAACATATTCGCTTATCCAACGTTCTGCCGGCCCATTTCCATTGGATAAGTGAGACTCTACTGTTCTCATTGTGGAAAGCTATATTCCCTAAAGTCAGAAACTCCTTCCACACAGCTGAATAAAATCCCACATTATGAATTGGAATATATGGCAGTGTGGAGTCAGATAACCCAGTTCAAAGCAGATATTATTGCCTTGATATTCTGGGTTATATGGCTCTGCGGAAGGGCCCAGAGTGAGTGGAAGGGCCTTTAGAGTTGCTAAGGCCAACAGGCTTCTCCGGGATCACAGGGTTGTATGTTTTCTGGGCTGTATGGCCATGTTCCAGAAGTATTCTCTCCTGACGTTTCGCCCACATCTATGGCAGGCATCCTCACAACCTCTGAGGATGCCTGCCATAGATGTGGGCGAAACGTCAGGAGAGAATACTTCTGGAACATGGCCATACAGCCCGGAAAACATACAACAAACCTGTGATCCCGGCCATGAAAGCCTTCGACAACACATTCTCCCAGCTGTCAAAAGGAGGAAGAACTGGGGCCAGCTGAGAAAAATGCGCTGAGTCAAAGCCCAAGCCTTGGCGGTAGGGCGGCCAGTCAATCAATCTTCAGGGCAGTGTTATGAGAGGGACCCGCCCTGCCAAGCCCAACAGACTCCCGGAGCCACACGACAAAAAGGAAGGTAAAGCCTAGCAGTCAAAGCTAGAAGCCCACTTTGATCCGATTGGGTTCCACTGGCATCCAATCCAACCGGCTGCTGCCGTCACTTCTTTGAAAACAAGCCCAAAAGGCTGCCGTCCAGCCCGGAGAGGCCAAACTTTCTCCTCCTTCCCTGCAAAAGCCAGGCGCCCCAAATGGCACCCGAACTGCTTCTGTCCTCCGGGAGCCACTCTCTGCAAAACTCGCTCCCAAAGCCAAACTTCCCGGGAACCGACCGCAGTCCCTGCCGCAGCCCCTCCCCCGCCCCTCCGGCCCCGAACCCATCTCAGACCTCTCGTGTGGAGGGATACAGACGCGAGGGACTTACGGGAAGCCGGCGGGGCTGTGCGGGCTCTGCAGCTGAGGTATCCGAGAATCCATAGGAAGAGCGCTGCCCGGCCGCTGGCGCGCAAGGAGAGCGCAGCCATTCTGGGCTGCCAGGCTGCCAGGGAAGCAAGTCAGAAGGGCTGAAGGTGTCTCCGTTCCCGTGGGGGGTTTGCCGGCGCCTCCTCCTCACTCGGGAATGCTGGACGGGGGGGGGGGGGCAACTTCACTGCCCCTTTCACGCTTCAGTCCTCCTCCAGGAGAAGCCAAGTACTGGGCACTTCGGCGTCGCCTTCTTCACAAGCGCCCAAGGGAGTGGGGGAGGAGGAAGAAGAGGATGAGGGAGGGGAGACGGGGACAGAGGCTCCTCGGTGGCCCCGATGCGACGCAGCCCTTCCTTCCACTCCGGCAGGCCTCCCCGAACCTTATTCCTCTCGCTCTGTCTTCATCCAAGGCGTCCGATGAGCCACGAACCCCGCCGCAGAGGAGCAGCTTACCTCCGCGGCTCTGGTCGCCTCCAGTCGTCATTCACCGCCAAGAGAAAGGAGCGACTGGCAGCAGAAGCAGCTGAAGCAGCAGACCCAGCGAAGGAAGGAGGAAGGAAGGAAGGAAGGAAGGAAGGAGGGAGAGCTGCGGGAAAATCCTCCTCCCCTCCCTCCCTCCCGTGCTCCTCCGCCAGCAGCGGCAGCTCCTCCCCGTCGCCGCCTCCGTCAGTGCGGCCCTCCCAGGCCGGCGGAGCCCCTTCTCCGCTCTCCCTCCCTCGCCCAAGCCGCTGCGGCGCCTGCTTGCGCTATGTCGCTGGCCGAGGTGCTGAAACCTCAGCGAGACTGCGGCGCCGGCTTGGACCGTGTCGCTGGCCGAGGTCCTGAAACATGGACAGCTCCTCTCTGCCTTCCCTGCCGGGCGTTGGCCTTCGCCTGGGGAAAGGCGCGAGTAGGGCTGTCCCCAGGCAACTCAAAGCCAAGGCAGTCAGGCGCCTTGCAAGGGAAAAGCAGCCTTCCCCAGCCCCATATCAAGCCTCCTCTTCTCTTCTCCTCCGCTCCAATCTCCGGCATGGAAAGCCCCCACCCTCTTGCCATTAGGGGGTAATGCCTGCCATTATTCACTCTTATTTTAGTGTTGGCAGTTAAAGTGAGATCATTAAGGCATCTCTGCTTTTTCTGGCCCTCATTTTTGGCGACATAAGGTAGGTGTTAAAGCGCTGAGCTGCTGAGCTTGCAGACCGAAAGGTCCCAGGTTCAAATCCTGGGAGCTGAATGAGCGCCCACTGGTGGTGGTGGTGCGGTGTGTTAAAGCGCTGAGCTGCTGAACTTGCAGACCGAAAGGTCCCAGGTTCAAATCCTGGGAGCTGAATGAGCGCCCACTGGTGGTGGTGGTGCGGTGTGTTAAAGCGCTGAGCTGCTGAACTTGCAGACCGAAAGGTCCCAGGTTCAAATCCTGGGAGCTGAATGAGCGCCCACTGGTGGTGGTGGTGCGGTGTGTTAAAGCGCTGAGCTGCTGAACTTGCAGACCGAAAGGTCCCAGGTTCAAATCCTGGGAGCTGAATGAGCGCCCACTGGTGGCGGTGGTGCGGTGTGTTAAAGCGCTGAGCTGCTGAACTTGCAGACCGAAAGGTCCCAGGTTCAAATCCTGGGAGCTGAATGAGCGCCCACTGGTGGTGGTGGTGCAGTGTGTTAAAGCGCTGAGCTGCTGAGCTTGCAGACCGAAAGGTCCCAGGTTCAAATCCTGGGAGCTGAATGAGTGCCCACTGTTAGCCCCAGCTCCTCCCAACCTAGCAGTTCGAAAACATGCAAATGTGAGTAGATCAATAGGTACCGCTCCGGTGGGAAGATAACGGCGCTCCATGCCGTCATGCCGGCCACATGACCTTGGAGGTGTCTACGGACAACATCGGCTCTTCGGCTTAGCAATTCAGTCATTTCTGAACAGGTATAGGCATTTCTTGGAATTTTGTTGTTTTGTGCCTTCAAGTTGTTTCCAAGATATGGGAACTTTAAGCCAGTGGTTCTCAACCTGTGGGTCCCCAGATGTTTTGGCCTTCAACTCCCAGAAATCCTAACAGCTGAAAAACTGGCTGGGATTTCTGGGAGTTGTAAGCCAAAAACACCTGGGGACCCCAGGTTGAGAATCACTGTACTAGATTAAACTTTAGATCAAATTCCCATCATGCAGGATTTCCTAATACATAATGATGACTCATAGTCTGAGAGAAGGAGTGCTGCAGTAAATTATTTTGTTGTGGGACACCTCTCCCCCACTCCCACCTGTTTTATAGCCATAGTTTGATACTGATTGATATTTTCACAAGCAACAATTTACTAATGTGAATGTATAGTGATGTATTTTAATAGCTATGGTCTAAGAATTAAAAGGGGCACCTGGTGGTGGTGCAGTGTGTTAAAGCGCTGAGCTGCTGAACTTGCAGATGGAAAGGTCCCAGGTTCAAATCCCGGGAGCGGAGTGAGCGCCCGCTGTTGCTCCAGCTTCTGCCAACCTAGCAGTTCGAAAACATGCCAATGTGAGTAGATCAGTAAGTACCGCTCCGGCAGGAAGGTAACGGCGCTCCATGCAGTCATGCCGGCCACATGACCTTGGAGGTATCTACGGACAACTCCGGCTCTTCAGCTTAAAAATGGAGATGAGCACCAACCCCCAGAGTCAGACATGACTGGACTTAACATCAAGGGAAACCTTTACTAAGGTAGGGAAAGGAATTTGCATCTTTCCAGATAGGAGCCCCGGTGGCAAAGTGTGTTAAAGCACTGAGCTGCTGAACTTATTTATTTATTTATTTATGATTACAATATTTATATCCCGCCCTTCTCACCCAACAGGGGACTCAGGGCGGCTTACAATAAAACACACATATAAAAACTGCACAATACACTATAAATCAGTTAAAAAATTAACTTACATAAGACATTCATAAAACGCATTATAAAATACAGATAGGCGTGTTCAAGTTTAAAAGACTGGGTCTGTCAATTGAGTTCCAGCGTACATAATAGTAATTAATGCTGCTGATTCTTATTCAAAAGCCTGGCCCCACAACCAAGTTTTAACCTTCCTACGGAAGGATAGGAGGGAGGGAGCCTGCCTGACTTCAATGGGGAGGGCGTTCCATAGGCGGGGAGCCACTACTGAAAAGGCCCTCTCTCGTCCCCGCCAGCCGCACCTGTGAGGCTGACGGGACCGCGAGCAGGGCCTCATCTGATGATCTTAAGCTTCGAGGTGGGTCATAGAGGGAGACATGTTCAGACAGATAAGCTGGGCCAGAACAGTTTGCAGATGGAAAGGTCCCAGGTTCAAATCCCAGGAGTGGAATGAGCGCCCTCTGTTCATCCAGCTTCTGCCAACCTAGCAGTTCGAAAACAGGAGCCCCCGTTGGCGGAGAGGTTAAAGCCTCATGACTTGAAGGTTGGGTTGCTGACCTGAAGGCTGCCAGGTTCGAATCCCACCCGGGGAGAGTGTGGATGAGCTCCCTCGATCAGCTCCAGCTCCTTGCGGGGACATGAGAGAAGCCTCCCACAAGGCAGTGGAACTCTCTTTCCCGGACTGTGGTGGAGGCTCCTTCTTTGGAGGCTTTTAAGCAGAGGCTGGATGGCCATCTGTCAGGGGTGCTTTGAATGCGATTTCCTGCTTCTTGGCAGGGGGTTCGACTGGATGGCCCATGAGGTCTCTTCCAACTCTACTATTCTATGATTCTATGATTCTAAGGGTGGTAAAGACATCAAAACATCCGGGCGTCCCCTGGGCAACGTCCTTGCAGACGGCCAATTCTCTCACTCCAGAAGCAACTCAGGTTGCTCCTGACACAAAAAAAGTTTGAAAACATGTCAATGTGAGTAGATAAATAGGTACTGCTCCAGCGGGAAGGTAACGGTGCTCCATGCAGTCATGCCAGCCACATGACTTTTGAGGTGTCTACGGACAACTCCGGCTCTTAGAAATGGAGATGAGCACGAACTCCCAGAGTCAGACTTGACTGGACTTAACGTCAGGGGAAACCTTTACCTTAGATAGAGGAATCAAACATTGTGGGGAAAAAGAGCCAAACGCTTCTCAGAAATCCCAGAAAGGAGCTGGGGGAGGAGAAAATGTTTTCTCATGCTCAGGGCTTTCTGTCAAGATATGTGAATACCTGGGTGGGAAGGGGGATCACTTCCTTAGTGGCATCTTGGACAGATGAGCTAACACCACTGTTAAGCTGCTTGCAAGGGAGGACTTAAACTGGGCATTAAAATAAAAAATGGGGTATGGGGGTGGCAGGGAGAGAATATATGATAAGTGAAGGCAATTTCAACTTACCACCACTAACTGACAGGAAGTCTCATTCAGGGGTGTGTGTATGTGTGTTCAAATCTGTGGCTCTTGGACTTCAGAGGGATGGGAGAAGAAACTTCTGAAAGGCCAACTTATGTTTTAGAAGCTAATTTAGAGATGACATAAATGTGTATGTCCCTTCAGAATCTGGCCTTAGTTTAAATCTGGGAAGAAACATCACAATGGGGAAAAGCAGATACAGGAGGATAAAACCAGATGTAGGTTGCAGGGACAGAACACTGTGCCCAGGTGAGACTGAGCCCAGTGGTGGAGACAGAAACCTTGAGTCCACAAATAGCCTTTGAATATTTTAAGGATTCTTGCTTCATCTACTTCAGTGGTTCCCAAATTTATTTGGCCTACCGCCCCCTTTCCAGAAAAAAATATTACTCAGCACCCCTGGAAATTATTTTTTTTTAATTTTAATAGCAATTAAACAGAAAGATATATGTATTAATGTTTCTACCTTTTTCATAAAATATAGTAAAGAAATGTGTAAATTAGAAACATTGAAGTTTGAAATTGCGAAACTATTTTTTGAACTCAGAATAGAAAGGTAATACAAAAAAAAGTTATAACATTTGAAATCATCTTAATGAGAAGGATGAACTTGGTATGCTGCTACTCGGCTCTATTTTCGTCAGTAGTAATCTTAAATCGCTGCAATTGACTATTTGCAATCGGTTTCTTTTTTTGTTAATAAAATGGTTACTGCACTGAATCCACGTTCCACTAAATATGATGAAGGAAATGCAATTAAGAACTTTTGAATTACAGCCCATATTTCAGGATAAGCCGTAGGGAATCTCCTTTTGCAGCCAGAATTGTTAGTAGCCGCTTTTGAATTTAAATTTCAATTAATCATTTGTACTTACTTCCATCAGTTCTTCTTGTAACTGTGAAGATTCTTCTGTGCTTGCACTTGAAAAAGGATCCAAAATCCATTCAGGTATGTTCATTTTCAAAATATCATCAAATAGTTGATTAAAATCTGAATGGAGAGCATCCAAGTGCTCACAATAAGAAAGTATGTCTTCATCTTTTTTTTCTGCTCCTGATAAATTTGGGAACTGGCTGAATTCCCCTTATCCAAAATTCCATTTGCACAGAAGAAGTTTTGTCACAAATGCAGAAATAACAGATTTTGTGTTTATTAAATTCAGTTCATCACCTTGAAGCTGAGGGTTGCTTTCATTAAATTTTTGAAACAAGTCGGTCAAGTAAGCGATGTTACTTTTGGATGGAATTAAATTGGATTGTAAAGCATCATTTTTACCTTTCAAGAACTCCAGCACCAAGTTAAACAGCTTATAAAATCTATATAAACAGGCACCCTTTGACAACCAACGAACTTCTGTATGAAGCAGCAAACGATTAAATTCTTCATTGTTTTCAATGCAAACCTGTTTAATCTGTCGTTCAATTATTTGCTACTGATTGTGTTCATAGCTTTAATTACATATTGTAATGAATTATGTAGGCGTGCACTTAAATTTTTGGCAACTAGATGTTGACCATAGATGATACAGTGTACTGTGAATGCATTCGGCACCGCCTTTTTTAAATATACAAGAAAACCCCTGTAACGCCCTACCATCGCTGGAGTACCATCTGTGGCTACTGATAAGATATTACTCAGAGGTATTTCTTTTTCTTTAAAAAACTCATCCAATGCATGAAATATTTATTCTCCTTTAGTATCAGTTTGCAAATATTTAGCAAATAATAATTCTTGGCAAATTTGTTCTTCCTTTGTGAACTGCACATATGCTAAAAATAAGCTTCATTTCCTAACAAAGTTGACTCATCAAGTTGAATAGAAAACCGAGATGTTTTTAAATAGCCACACAATGAATCTTCAACATCTTGAGCCATTTCATCAATTCTTCTTTGCACTGTATTATTGCTCAACAAAATGTTCTTGATAATATCAGATGTTGGCTTGCGTAGCACAGTATGTATTACTGCACTTATAACCGCTATAATTAGTTCTTCACCAATAGTATGAGGTTTTCCCAATTTGGCAATCATTAACAAAATCTTGTAAGAAGTAAGCGAGCTATCACTATCTTGTACCATTTTGGTTGAAAAGAGTTTTGCCAATGTCGGTTGTTTGATACATTTTTCTTTTAGTGTTCAAAAATAAGATAAATCCTTATCTTTTTATCACCGTGAATTTTAGTCAAATGTTCTTGTAGTCTGGAAGGCCTCATAGATTCGTTTGATAAAACTTTCTGGCAAATCAGGCACATTGGTAATGTATTGTTTACATGCAACTCAATAAAGCTATATTTCAAATATTCAATATTATATTGTCTACATTTTTTCTTTGGTTGAACCATTACTATCTGTAGAAAAAATAATTTTTTATGGAGGTATTTTTGATTAATTTTTTTTGTAATTTTTTGAAATATTTTTGTAAAAAACCATCTAAAATATATACTAATGAAATAAATAAACATGATATTATTAATTGTAAAGCACATATAATTATTACAAAATAAATAACTAATACTCACCAATTATAGTCACACTATTTTAACTTTAACTTGTCACAATATCACAACAATCAAACTTAGAGTTATATTATGCCGTAATTTTCCCTTAATAATTACGGGAAATCTCCTGATTCATAGCATGCTCCAAAATCTGCTGGTAGTACTGTCAGTAGCCAGTACTGCCACTGCCATTCCAGGCTTTGGCCTTGCGATCGAGCAATCACACGAGTGGCAGTTGCCCGCAGCAATGCTTGTAGTGATCACGTGTTTTGGAATGTCAATTCAGCGGCACCACGTGAACAGTAGCAGTGCGCGATTGCACATACCTCAATGCAAGTGAGGGAGTATGCGGGATCCGAGCTAACATCCAGTACGTTGTTCAAAGAAAAATTAAGCGTTATGAGCGGAATACATAAATCAATTTTTCTAAATCTTCTCTTTTTTCTTTTATACTTTCACCACCTCCTTACAGTTATTCATCGCCCCCAAATGCACCTGTGGCCATCACCGCCCCTCTAGATTGCTGCAGTGCCCACCAGGGGGCGGTAGTGCCCACTTTGGGTATCACTGATCTACTTTAAGAATGAAGATAGAAACTATTCCTTACCAGTTGCGGTGACTGATGTGTCACCTATGGTAACCTCCGGAGCCTCCAGTGATATAGTGGTTTAAAGCCTCATGACTTGAAGGTTGGGTTGCTGACCTGAAGGCTGCCAGGTTCGAATCCCGCCCAGGGAGAGCACGGATGAGCTCCCTCTATCAGCTCCAGCTCCATGCGGGGACATGAGAGAAGCCTCCCACAAGGATGGTAAAAACATCAAAACATCAGGGCGTCCCCTGGACAACATCCTTGCAGACAGCCAATTCTCACACTCCAGAAGCAACTCAAGTTACTCCTGACATGAAAAAAAACAACCTCCAGGCAAAGAGATTCTCCACAATAAATTATGTTTGCTTTACAGAAAACTGAGTAGGGGAAAGTATGTCCCTGCTAGTTCTACTAGACCAACTGTGTCCATTCCATGAGAAGTCAGATCTGGCCATGATGGTACATGCATTGGTTACATCCTGGCTGGGCTACTGTAATGTGCTGTACTTGGGGTTGCTTTTGAAAAGTGCTCAGAAATCTCAGTTGATCCAAAGAGCAGCAGTCAGATTATTAACTGGGTCTGGCTACAGGAAGTGTACAAGTCCCTTTTTGCAACAGCTCCATTGGATACAAACCAATTTCTAGGCAAAATTCAACATGCTAGTAGGGATTTAGAGGTTATTTGAAGGACCATATATTTCTGTATGAGCCTGTTAGTGGGAACAAGAGAGAGGATATTTTGGTGGCTGCTCCCAGATTATAGAACTCCCTCCCAAAGGAGACCAGGTTGGCCCCAACCCTGTTTGCCTTTTGCAAGCTGGTAAAGACATTGTGTTTCCATCCGGCATTTGGAAGGAAATGAGTGGCATGTGGCTGGGGATGTTGTGGGTGGAATGTTGGGTTAGATGTTTCGCTTCTAAATGAAACTTTAATTCAATTTTATTGTATGTTTTCAGGAAAAGCCTGAAAACTTGGCTGTTCACACAGGCTTTTGAATAAGTACCACCCTCTGAATGTTAAATTCTTGTATAAATGTTAATCCTTGATCGGTTTCATCCACATGGGTAATTTCTCTATATAGGCTTAGGGTTCAACTCACTTTTGGGTTCTCCCCCACAGTCTTATAGCACTTTTAACTTCCTCTATGTTTACAAATCTCACTTAGTGCACTTTGATCAGCCCATCCTTATGTTTTATTGCTGCATTTTAAATTTGTCTTATTAATGGTTGATTTTAATCATATGTTTTAATTTTTCATTCGTGCGTTTTGGTATTTGATGTTTTATGTATGTATACGTGTTTTGTATTTGTAAGCCGCACTGAGTCCCTGCGGGGAGATATGTCAGAGTTTTATATTATTTAGGTCATTTCTTATGTGAAAATTGATAAGTGTTTGTAAGAATCATGTCCTATCCATGTATGACCAGCAGCAATCAAGACACCTGTTAAAGACTGAGTGTTATGAATAGAGACTGAGTAAATCTTTAGTTAGTGAATGTGAATGTTATTGTGAAGATGAGGATGCTGGTGACGATCATGGTGTTGCTGTTGGAAAGCTGTTGAAGTGGAGCTGAAGAAAGCTTGAAGATAACATTTTGTTTCGCCGTTTGAAAGCGGCTGATAAAAGCCAAGGACTGTTATGTTTGTATATATTTTTATATAAATCTTTCTTTACTAAAAGACAGTTTGTTTTGGGGTTTTCTCCTTGGACGAAGGGTGCAACTTCCGCAGAAGGGGTTGAATGTTTGGAACCCCAGTTTGATAGCTGCGACAAGATAGAGGTGGGGTACAAGAATAAAATTATTATATTATTTATTATTATTTTAGCTATATTTTAACTTTTGCGTTTATGGCACAAATATTTAATTGGTTTTTTTTAATTTTTTTGTTTTAACTTTGATTTTAAATTTTACATATTTTACCATGTCATGGTTAGCCATCTTGTACCCATTGGGAGAAAGGAGGAATTTAAATAAATTTAATAATAATAATAATAATAATAATAATAATAATAATAATAATAATGCATCAGATTATGAGTTCAGTTGTCAGGGGTCCACCTAAAGCCTTTCCAAGCTGGCAAAACTTTCCAGAGGTTGCACTCTGGCTTTCCCTTCATATGTGCTTAAGTGGGCAGCAGATTTGGATTTTGTGGGAAGGAGGGGAGATGTAAATATTTTCTCCATGCCACTATTTAGTGGTTTAGCCACTATTCCCAGTGATGTCTTTATATTCACCCTCCTATGACTCAAAACAACAAACTGTTTGGGGGCACTCCTGAGATCAAGGTAAGATCAAGGTTCTTGGTGCCTCAGGTTCCAGAGACAGGAATATTGCAGGTAGGATGCTGCTACAACATTTCTGTGCATTGTGTATGTAGAGGTGCTGCGCTTTCCTAGCAATCCTCTTGTCCGTCAATCTGACTGACATGTTGCGAGTAAATACATTTAAAAGAATGAGTCATTCCCTATATTCTTCTTTTAGAAATGGAGAGTAGTTTGTTTGAGGGTCTTTATAGGAAGCATGAATCACTTTCTATTTATCTCCCATCACCCCCACAAAGATACATTCTTTTAAGTGTCTGGCCACATATCCCTAAGGATATTGAAGTTTTTTCTTCCAACCTTAGAGACGCACAGTACCTATATAGACTGTCATTATTGCTTGCCCACTGTAGTTAAAGGATACACAGAAAGGATCTTTACAGGAAAGAGCCATAATCTCCCTGCATTGTTATATCACTAAAAAAGAACATGATTTGACAGTGGAGATCCATTTGTCGATATTTTCAGTGTTCTAGTCAGGAAGGTGACTCTTAGTCAACTGAGGCAGGTTCATCTGTAATGTTCCTTTTCTCTCCTGCTATATTTTTGTACATTTGGTCACAGTAATATTTTAACACCCAGTTTCAGAAATGTTGGGGCTTTGTCTTGGTTCAAAGTAGGTAGCTTTTCAGTACTAGACTGATTACAAAAATTTGCTAGAGGAATCATATTATGCTGTTGTGTGCTTCAGTTTGACATTCCCCTGTTCTGATCCAATCATGGAATTTTCTTGGCAAGATTTATTCAGAAGACTTTTATTATTGCCTTTCTCTGAGCCTGAGAGAGTGTGACTTTACCATCACCCAAGGGAGTTCCATAGTTAAAGTGAGATTTACCCCCACCCCACCCCAGAATCCTTATCCAACCATCACATCATTCAGAATTAGAAAAAAAATTGGCAGAATCCCCAGAGAGCTGTTGCCAGTCCAGTTTATAATACATAGACCATGAGTCAAATACATTATGACACAATTTCACATGTTTCTCTTCTTTGTTGCTCTGCATGGTTTTCTGAACTCCTTTTTCTACTATTTCTTCTGAAAGGATAGGCTCATTTTTTCATTAAGACTTCTGCTCAACTGAAAATAAGTCAATAATAATAGTAGTAGTAGTAGTAGTAGTAGTAATAATAATAATAATAATAATAATAATTGTGCCGTCGCGCCTGGGGCTGTAAACTCTTAGTGAAAGAGGCATGGACGTGACATCTTTCCCCAGGGGATTGCTTCTTGCCCTCCTTTAGGGAAACTGGAACTCCCAAGGACCAAAACACTGTAGTTAACTCAAAAACTGGGTTTATTCTTCACAAAGGGGGTAAAAGAAAATATACATTACAGTCTTTGATTGTTTAAGTCCATGAAGCTTGTCCAGATCCCTCTTTCTCTGGCTGTGAATGCCGGAGCAAACTCAGCCTCAGTCCAATGACCTATATCTGAAGACAAGAGTCTTCCTCTGTTGCCAAAGGACTGATGTGAAGGCGCTTGGGACTCCTCAACGTTGTTCAGGTTGGCCCTGAACATGAAGTGCGAGTCCCAAGGGTAAGAACCTCAGAATTGGTGCTGAGAGGTAACTTTGAAGGGCTTTCAGAGCCAAGCCTCTCTTTCACGTCCATCCGATAGAGTGGAATGAAAGGGAGGGAACACAGTCCTACTCCAGGAAGAGGTGGAGCCAAACAGTTTTGCTGAGTGAGCAATGTAACAGGTACAAACAACATTGATTGACAGATATAAATAACCAATCCAACTACATTTACAGGGTAAGGGCAAAATCAGGCATGATACAACAATTCAAATCTTGCAACTTATAGTTCCAACATATAGATGGCGCCACTCGCGCCGTCACACTCCCGGCCTAGATTTCCGGACTTTCGGAAATCTAAACAAAATGTAGTTAAATACCTTTAACTCTAATAACTTTAAGACTGTACGTCTTGTGAAAATAACTCAACCATGTCGCTAATAGGCCTGTCAAACAAAGAAACCTTTTCGTTAGAGACGACCTTAACCTGGGCCTTGTGCACTCTATTGTCAGAGCTAGGATATAATTTTGACACAATACCCTTAGCCCATTGGGATCTAGGAGCATCTTGGTTTAAGTAACACCAAATCCCCAACCTTTACGTTGGCACCTAACAATCCAAAACCCATAGTTTCTTAGGGCAGACTCAGTAAATGACCTTCCTTGGTGTTTGACCTTTGCGTGGAAATGCTGTGTCAACAGCAGAGCTATGTGGCTATGGTGTGGCAAAATAACAGGATTTTTAACACAGGATCTAATCTTTGCTCTTTTTAGTCTACCTCCAACCCTAAGGAGACCCTCATTGTCCAGGAAGGGGTTCAAGTCCTTTAAACAACTATTTTTGGGCAAGGATGCTTTTCTTTCTAAACAAGCTATTTCTTCTGAAAAACACTGTCTTTGAGTGGATCTCAGGATGACTGTTGAGGCTTTTGAAAGATCTTGGGGCTGAATTGCACCACTGTTTTTTGTAGTGATGTAATGTATGAGCCTGGTAATGGCTGCCTGAAGTCTAGTCCGTTTTGAAAATCTTTCAAACTTGGCTGGATTTAAACCTTGCCTTGATAAGTCTTGGCCATCGATGGTAGATTTGCAGGACTGAATTTCTGGCAACTCAGTGTCTTTGAGCACGGAAATGCTTTCTGGAAAGGAAGGATTTTGAAGACATTTGGGTCCAGTGATCCAGGATGACTTGGACAACTTTGCGGCTGATGTTCCTCTGGATGTCACATCTGCCGGATTTTCTGAAGTGGATATGTAATGCCACTGCTCTTCTCCCTCCGCACACACGCTGGCTGGTTCAGCATAGTTGCTTCTGAAGAGGTCTTCCACAAACTGGGTGATCTGGGTCTTTACCTTCGGATCCTTTAGCATCCTTCTTCTTAAGGACAGGAGACGATGAAGGGCAACATCTCTGTTGTTGGGTAGAGATGGTCTTTCCGGCTTGAAAGGTAAAGGTGCTATCCAATTACCTTCAGGGTCTTGAGTGACTTGGTTGTTCATCATCTCAAGAAACTTCTGATCATTTTTAGAGAAGGCTGTTTGCTCATCTCTCTCTGTGACTTCGATGATGGGAGAGTAATCTGGCATTACTCCCTGGCAGCAAACTGAGATGTGGCTGGCACATCCTTGCATTAGTGAAGGCCTTTTAGTGACAGGCTGGAACATCTTGTTCAGGCAGACTGGGCCTAACACCGTCCATCCTAAAGGCAACTGCTGGGCCATGGGTGATCCCTTAGGACCTTCAATCTGGTTGCTAACACGGAACAGTGTGGGACAATTTGCACCGATAAGCATTACGATGTCTGTTTCTAAGTCCAAAGCTGGAATTAGATCTTGAATACCTTTGAGATGAGGATGGGCTTGTACCACCTCTTTCGTGGCTATCTGTTCTTTGTTCCTGGGAATCAGGCTGCATTCTATAAGGTCAGGAAGATCGTACCTGGCCTTTTGTCCGACAGGCGAGATTTTGAACTTTGTTGCAACTCTGCCATTCATCTTATTCTTTCCAGAACAAGTGGATATGGTGTAATCTATTGTCTCGGTATGAAGGTCGAACATGTCGAAGAACTCTGGGGTTGCAAGAGATGCGTCACTTTGGGCATCCAAGGCGACGTAGACCCTTTTCTTATTCCACGGCTGCTTGTCTGGATACACCTCTGCCAGGCAGATTGGGTGGCAAATCCTGGGCTTGTGGCTATTTTGACAAAGCTTGGTGCAGGCAACCGCAGGAGCCTTGAGGGCTACCTGAGGTTCTGTAGGCTTTTGGTCTTCTTTGGTTTCTTCTTTGGTAGGAGAATTTGACTTTGCTTTGAATTGAGGGGAATCGAAGTTGTGCATTGCAGAGCAATGCTTGATGCTGTTGCAGTGTTGGCATTTAACCTTTTCTTTGCAGTCTTTGGAGAAGTGAATAGTGGCGCCGCAGCATCTAAAGCACACCTTGGCCTTTTGAACTATTTGGAGCCGTTCTTTGTAAGGCTTCTTTGCGAACTCTCTGCATTCAGCTAGGCTGTGTGGCCTTTGATGAATGGGACAGGATATGGTGTTGTTGCTGACTGGTTGAGCAGAAGTTGCAGAAGTTGCGTCTGTCATCTTGACACTTAGGTTCCTACTAAGATCTTTGCCCTGGGCTTTGTCTTCTTTGGAGGTCTTTTCAGGCTTTAGGTCTTGGTACAAAGCGAGAAGACCTGTTTGAGGGTCATTCCTCTCACGGGCTGCTCTAGTGACGAAATCCACCAAAAAGGTGAAGGGCGGGTATACATTTGCATTCTCCTCTTTGTACTTGAACACCTGTTTCCCCCAAGCTTCTCGAAGAGGAAAGGGAAGTTTGCAGAGAATGGCACTCTGTGACGTGTACTGGTCCAGACATGCTAAACCTGGGAGCTCTGGATTTCCTTTGGCTGAAGCTAGCTCTAGTAAAAGATCACTAAAGTCCCAAAGCTGTTTGCAATCTTTCATCTTCAGTGATGGGAACCTGTTGAGTCGATCCATGAGGGATGCTTCTATCTCAGTGCTCGCACCGAAGCGCTGGTCCAAGCGAGACCACGCTGTGGACAAAGCTCTTTGGGGGTCTGCTACATGAGCAGCGTAAAGTCTTTTTACTTGCTCGGCTGAGCTGGGTCCAAGCCACGCCATAAGAAGGGACAGTTCTTCATCCGCTTCTAGCTTGAAATCTCGAATGGCCCTCATGAAGGTGATTTTCCACAGAAGGTAGTCATCCGGTCGGTCAGTGAATTTCTGGACGCCTTTGTCTCTGATGTCTCTTCTTGGATTTCTCAAGAGGGAACCCAATTGAGACTCCAGTGTGTAAGGGTACATCTGAGGAGTGTGATGTGACCCGACGAAGTCAATGTTCTTCGGTTGAACACATCTTGTCGCGATGGTAGGCGATGCTGGGTTCAGCAGATTGCTGGCAGGCAGCACCTCTGAAGCCTTCATCTTCAGCGATGGGAGAATTGACTTGGTATGCAGGGATGAATGTGGTGGTTCACTCCCGGCCATGCCTTGCCAATGTGGATGGACATCTGGATGTTGTTGAAAGACGTCATCCATTCGTTCCCAAGTAGACAGGTGGTATCTCTGAGGCCTAAGTGCAGGAATGGACTCTGACAGAGATGGCACTCTCCCGGCCGTGCTTTGCTGTACTTCTGAGGAATGGGCTGGCCTTGAAGTCGCGAACACTGGAACAGATGAGCGATCTTCAAGGTGGCAAAAGGAGATATGACTCTGCACTACAGGTGGTGCCAGTTGCAGGTGTGCTGAAACCTTTGCTGTAGGCTCTTGTGTTGGCAGGAAACTAAGGTTTTCTTGGGTTAGTTCCTGTGATAGGGCTTTGGCTAACGTTAGCTCTGACTATCTTTTGTGCTGTGTCTCTTTTTACTTGAAGCAGATCTAGATCCCGTTGCAGCTCATCTTGCTTGGCTTCAGCCATTGCAAGCTCTATTTCTCTCTGGGCCCTGGCCTGTGCTAGGTCAGCTTCTTGTTGGGCCCTAGCCTGAGCTAGAAGCAGTTTCTGCTTGGCTTTAGCCTGTTGAAGGAGGAGTTCCTCTTCATTGAAGGCAAAGTCTTGCCTAGCCATTTCTGCAGACGCCTCTGCTTCTAAAACCTCTTTTCTAATTTTCAAACGGACAGCCTCTCTGTTGTAGTGGGCTGCTTTGGAAGAAGTACTGATGAATGAGTATGTGGATTGGGAGGAACTGCTATGCCTAGATGAATGCTTGGATTTAAGGCTAGCATCATTAGATGGAATCTTGAGCAGACTGGATCTAAGGCTTACACATGGGGAGCCTTGAACCCTTTCTTCTGCACCTTTGAATAAGGAACTGGGCTCTGGTTCAATTAGAACTGCGCTGTAGCGCCTCCTCTCTTCTTGTAGGCTGAAAGAAATTTCCTTAGCCCTATCTAAAGACTCTGGAGTGTTAATTTTGTTCAGTACATAGATTATTTCTTCTGCAATAGCACTCCCATTATTGAAGGCCTTTACAAATTCTTGCCTGAGAATTTCCTTTTCCTTTGGGCAAAGGGATGCCCTTATTGCATCAGCTATGGTCGGCAGGTTTTGCCAAGCTCTGTTAAACCTCTGCCTAAGCTTGCCTTCCTTCTGCAAAAGGCAGAGCATTGTTTTCTCTGTGGGGTGCCTTTCTCTGACTGGGCGGGGAGATTTGACCCTTGTTTGCAAAATCTCATTGCTATGACTTGACATTCTGTGATTCAAAAGGAAACTTATCCCAAGTTTCAAACAGTACAAAAAGCAATACTATATAACTATACAATTAAAGGCACACAAAAGGGCAATGCAATATTTTAAACAAGACAATTAAAACAGCTGCTTAACTGAGAAGTTAAGCTTGGGCTTTCATAAACTTGCAGCAGGCTCTGAAGAAATGGCAGAAACTGCAGAAGGTTGGAAATTTATTGCTTTGCAAACTGAGTTCTGGAAGAGGCTTGGTAGAGCTGTAAAGGCTGGCTTCTGGAGAAATGTATCTACTTTGCAAAAAGCTTGATCTTGTGCAGTTGCAAGAGCTGAATGTAGCGATTTGCTGGCTTGCTTGATAAACAGAAAAGGCGGGAAACCTAGCCAATGTTTCAATTTTGCAAAGGCTTGGCTTCTAGCAAAATGTATCCACTTTGCAGAAAGCTTCAACTTGCTGCAGCTGCAAGAGCTGGATGTATCAATTTGCTGGTGGCTTGAGATGCAAAAAGAGCGGGAAAGCTTGCAAATGTCTCAATTTTGTGAAGGCTGGGCTTCCCTCTGGAGGCAAAGGCAGGCTTCTTTTGACTTCTTTATCTTTAGGAGACTATGGGCTTGGCAAATTTAAGGCCCTTTCACTCCTTCTTTTCCCTTCTTAGCACTTCTGGAAGGCTTCTTTCAGCAGTTCTGGAAAAGAAGGCTTCTCTCTCAGTACTTCTGGAAAAGAAGGCTTCTCTCAGCACTGTGCCGTCGCGCCTGGGGCTGTAAACTCTTAGTGAAAGAGGCATGGAAACTCTTAGTGAAAGAGGCATCTTTCCCCAGGGGATTGCTTCTTGCCCTCCTTTAGGGAAACTGGAACTCCCAAGGACCAAAACACTGTAGTTAACTCAAAAACTGGGTTTATTCTTCACAAAGGGGGTAAAAGAAAATATACATTACAGTCTTTGATTGTTTAAGTCCATGAAGCTTGTCCAGATCCCTCTTTCTCTGGCTGTGAATGCCGGAGCAAACTCAGCCTCAGTCCAATGACCTATATCTGAAGACAAGAGTCTTCCTCTGTTGCCAAAGGACTGATGTGAAGGCGCTTGGGACTCCTCAACGTTGTTCAGGTTGGCCCTGAACATGAAGTGCGAGTCCCAAGGGTAAGAACCTCAGAATTGGTGCTGAGAGGTAACTTTGAAGGGCTTTCAGAGCCAAGCCTCTCTTTCACGTCCATCCGATAGAGTGGAATGAAAGGGAGGGAACACAGTCCTACTCCAGGAAGAGGTGGAGCCAAACAGTTTTGCTGAGTGAGCAATGTAACAGGTACAAACAACATTGATTGACAGATATAAATAACCAATCCAACTACATTTACAGGGTAAGGGCAAAATCAGGCATGATACAACAATTCAAATCTTGCAACTTATAGTTCCAACATATAGATGGCGCCACTCGCGCCGTCACAATAATAATAATAATAATAATAATAATAATAATAATAATAATAATAATAATAATAACTTTATTTATAAAGTTTATTTATCTCCCCTACGGGACTTAGGGCAGTTTCCAAACAAAAGTGGCAAACATTTAATGCCAATTTTTTTTCGTGTCAGGAGCAACCTGAGTCGCTTTTGGTGTGAGAGAATTGGCCGTCTGCAAGGACATTGCCCAGGGGACGCCCGGATGTTTTTGATGTTTTTACCATCCTTGTGGGAGGCTTCTCTCATGTCCACGCATGGAGCTGGAGCTGATAGAGGGAACTCATCTGCGCTCTCCCCGGGTGGGATTCAAACCTGGCAGCTTTCAGGTCAGCAACCCAACCTTCAAGACACAAGGCTTTACCCCTCTACGCCACCGGGGGCTCCTGGTATTCAATGCCATAATAATGAAACAAACAAACCAAATCGAGGCAATACATAAAACAACTTCAGTAAAATTTATAATAACTAGCCAAAAATAAGTAAAAATAAGTAATTAAATAAAACATAATAAATCTAATCAGACACTTTTACACCATCATAAAATCTAAATAACTAAAATGCATACAATTATAAATAATTTATAGCAGCCTGCAGGTGGGTTGCCAGCATCCAGGTGTGGTTTTATCTTAAGGTGTTCTAGTCCTCCTTCTCTCCATAAGCTAAAGTGCATAGATGGGTTTTCAAGCATTTTTTTAAAGGAGAGGAGAGAGGGGGCCATTTTTATTTCTTTGGGGAGGAAGTTCCAGAGGTGAGGGGCAATCATGGGGAAAGCCCCCTCTCCCGTCCCCACCAACGGTGCTTGAGACAGGGGTAGGACCGAGAACAGGACCTCCTCTGCTGACCCCAGTGCCAAAGGTGGTTTATATAGGGGGATGCGGTTTGACGAACCATTTAGGGCTTTATAGGTAATGACCAGCACTTTGTTTTTAGCCCAGAAGCCAGTAGAGCTGCCGCAACATGGGAGTGATTCTCTCCCTGTACAGTGCTCCAGTTAGTAACTTGTGCCAAGACGCTCCTGGCCATGACCAACACCTGAGATTCCAGGGTCAGCAATGAGTCCAGGATCACCCCAAGCTGCAAACCTGCGTCTTCAGGGGAGTGTAACCCCATCCAACACAGGTTGTAACCCTATACCCTGATCTGCCTTCTGACTGACTAGGAGTATGTATGTCTTGTCTGGATTTAATTTCAGCTTATTAGCCCTCATCCAGTCCATTACTGATGACAGGCACTGGTTTAGGATCAGGACAGCATCCTTGGCTTTGGGTGGAAAGGAGTAATAGGGTTGAGTGTCATTGGCAAAAATTTGACACTGAACTCCAAAACTCTGGATGACCTCTCCCAGCAGTTTCATGGGGGACAGAACCGAAACCTGAGGGACCCCACAGGCTGCCAAACAAGGAATTGAACAGGTGTCCCCTAACACCACCATCTGGGTTTGAGCCTCCAGGAAGGACCGGAGCCTCTGCAAAACAGTGCCTCCTAGCCCCATCCCAGAGAGATGGTCCAGAAGGTTACCATGGTCGATGGTATTGAACGCTGCTGAGAGATTCAGGAGAACCAGCAGGGACACACTCCCCCTGTCTAGCTCTCTTTGTAGATCATCCATCAAGGTGATCAGTGCCATCTAAGTTCCAAAATCGGGTGTGAAACCAGATTGAAATTGATCCATATAATTGGTTTCATCCAAGAAACTTTGGAGCTGAGAGGTAACCACCTTCTCTAGAACCTTGCCCAGGAAGGGGAGATTTGATACTGGCTGGTAGTTGTCCAGTTGAGTGGGATCCAGTGCCTGTTTCTTTAATAACGGTCTTATGGGATCACAAGCAGGAAAAAGAAAAACGATGGATCTGGAAGCAATAGTATGCTAGATTGTAAGTGGGCATGGCCCCAATCGATGCCAGAATGAGAGAGGTAACTATGTATCAGTTGTTCTGAGCCATCTAACTGTGGCGCAGGAATTATGTGGCTCCACAATGTTGCTGAACTACAACTCCCAGCATTGTTCATCACTGGCTATGATGTCTAGAGATGCTTGAGCATTCCAGTGTCAAATTAAGAGCAGTAAAAAAGAGAGAGTAAAACCCAAGTCATAGTTAATTCCAAAATGCTAAAGATCAGAGCTATGCAACCAATTTGGCGAAATTCCAAATCCCAGAATTAATCAGACCAATTCAGATCAATTTGTATGAGCTTCAAATCAGATGAGAATGACCAACTTTATTCCCAGAATGGATTGGCAATTCAGATGATCCAGAGATTTGAGCCTAAAAATAACTAGGGGAAAGTCAGAGAAAGCATCTCCAACATGAGCAAATAAGAAAAATGCTCAAGTAACATAATGTAAGGTTTGATGGTAAAGAAATATGGGCTTTGTTCCCTGACATCTCTAACATGAAACCTGGGCCAGGAATCTCACCAGCACACCCATATCCCAGTGCTTTCAGGGAAGGATTATGTGAAATCATTGAATGTATAGAGCCAACTATCTGCTGCATCTCCTGGTTTGTTTGTGAGATTATGATGACGTGTGTTATCATCTGAGTTTTTTTTCTTTTTCAGACTCTCTTTTAATTTCCCAAACTTCATTATCTTCATACGTAATCAGCGATTTAACTGTTGCAGCAGCTTTGTTGGCTGCCAGTTTGTTTCTGGACACAATTCAAAGTGCAGGTTATGACTTTTAAAGTCGTATATAGCTCAGGTCCAGGCTATTTGGTTGATCGCATCTCTCTTATGAACCTGCCCAGGTCCTGAAATTTTCAGGAAAGACCCCTCTCTTGGTTCCATCTCCATTGCAAGCTCAGTTGGTGGGAATGAGAAAGTAGGTCTTCTCAGTGGCAACCCCTAACTCTGGATCTCCCTAACCGGGGAAGCCAAGATGACCCCCTCCCTACTGACATTCCTGGCAGGCTAAAACCTTTGTATTCCAACAGGCTTTTAAAGATGCAGGTTTTTAAGATCAAGTCAGGGGTGCTGTAGTTTTAACTATGAATAATTGTTTTTAAGGGTTTTATCTTTTTTTGAAATGTCATTCATATTTAATTTTATTTTAAAGTTTGTATTTTTTTTAGGTTTTAAATTATATTGGTTTTACCTTCTTAGAGTATCTTTTTAGAGAGAAAAAGCAGGATATTAACAACAACAACAACAACAACAACAACAACAACAACAACAATATCGGCAATCATAAAGCATCCCTGCAGCAGAAATACAAATTCATATTGTGTCCCCATGGTCAACTAAGGCAGAGAGGGGGTCAGAGAGATGCAACTATGCAAAAGATCTGGTGGGAGAAATATAGTGCCTATTTTATAAGAAAATGTCATTAAAACTCACTAATTGGACTGGCGGTGAAATAAAGTCAAAATACCCCCTCTTCAAGTTAGCTGTCATTTCATCCACCACCACCCCACTCCCCCACCCCCCGACCAGCCTTTTTCACATATTAAGGCACATCTATTTGGTAATCCACTTATTTTACTCAACTATGGGTAGTTTCTCAACGGTAGAGGTTGAAGATTCTCTAGTGCTGTAGGAAGGTGCACCAACATAATGTCAGACCTAAGCAACAAGAGTTTCCAAGACTGAACAATCAATACATTTTAAAAACAGTGTGGTGTGGTGATTTTTTTTTTTAAAAAAACTCCAAAATGCACATCTACCAGCATCTCTTATCTGGAATGCCAAAATCAAAAATACTCCACATGGCTAGGCAGTTTTCTCCAATTTGGCGCATTCCATAAAGTTGCAGAGTAGTGATTTGTTCGTATGTTCATTAAATTCGTATCTAATTTGGATCTAAAGCACTTTTGAAGCAAGTTCTGACCTACCTGCTCATTGCCTTCCCAATATTAAGAATTTGAATCAAAAGGAGCCTTCGATTCTTAAGTCTCGGATGTCTTCAGATGTAGCCTTGCTGAGAGGTGAAGCTAAACATGTTGGCATGCCTCTCAGCCAATCAGGGCTGATGGAAGAGGAAGGGGGAGGCGGAGACATCTTTCTTGCAGTCTTTTTTTTTTAATGTTGTTTTCAAACCTTTGAAAATTCCCAAAAAATCAATGGATGGGTGAAACATTATGAAACTTGATAGGAAAAGAATAATAAATATGTTCTACCACTGTAGCAAGTTTCACCCCTATTAGCTTTAAAAATGAGGGAGAAAAAAGCCTCTGAATTTTCACCATTTATAGCAATTTAATGGGAAGCGAGGAGATGCTGCATGCCTGCACTGAACTACATTTCCTAGAATGCATTAGGCTAAAGAAGCTGTCTGTGGCATTGAGAGACAGTCTAATTAGTATAAAACAGTAGAGTTCTGGTTATCCCCTGAGGCAGCAACTTCCAAGGCAGATGCTTGGCAGGGAGGGAAGAGAGTTTTCCCTTCTAGCTTGCACCAGGCTTAACAGCCCCATAGAAATCAAGCCTGATGCTTGGCAGGAATGGAAGAGAGTTTTTCCTCCTGGCTAGTACCGGGCTTAACAGCCCCATAGAAACCAAGCCCAATGGTTGGCAGGAATGGAAGAGAGTTTTCCCTTCTGGCTAGCTCTTGTCGTTTTGAGACAGCATGATGTAGTGTAGTAGTTTGAGAGTTGGACTACTGTTGTGGCTTGATTCCCCACTCAGCCATGGAAACTCACTGGATGATCTTGGGCAAGTCACACACTCTCAGCCCCAGAAAACCCAATGAAACAGGAAATAACGCTTTCAAACCAAGAACACATTTCCTTATTCAGAAGCTGATGGCCATCTGTCAGGAGTGATTTGATGGTGTGCTATGATTTCTGTGCCTGGTTGATAAATGTCATTTCCTAATTGGTACTGTCATAAAAACATGGCAAAACTTTATTACACTGCCAAAACTTTGTGTTTGCGCAATGAGGTTGGCTATTTTTTTTCAAAGTGATTACAGATGTTCTTTCACTCATTGATAAAGGCTGTCTTGAAGTACTGAGGTAACCACACTGGGGGAAATGGCCACAAGCTATCTCTTGACTTTCTCCTTAACACTCCCATAGTGCTTTAACAAATATCTCAAACATCTGAGCCGTTTTTAAAAGAACTAGTTGGCCATATTGAACACTGCTGAAATAATGTTTTTCTCCCCTCTTCTTACATACAAATTTACACATTGATCCCCTATTTCACTACAGTGGCTGCTATATGCCTATAACTACTTGTTTCTTCTGTTCCAACCCTGGGCAAAATCAGAAGAACAATAGCATAGTTAAGAATGCATTCTAATGTTATTTCCCTGCTCATTTAGGAACCAAGTAGATGATTCATCTATATAACTGTAGCATAATAAGCTCATTTTGTTGATTTTTCTTTTACAGTGAGAATCAGAGCCCACTGGATGGAGGGAGAGTACAAATTAGGGACTAATGAGCTGCTTCCGGCTTCATCACTTTCTAAAGTGTCCAGTGCCCATGTTTGCTTGCACTGGTAATCCCTGAAATGCTCATTGAGTTCACAGTTTGCAGAATAAACCCTGTAATGTTGCCATAGGTCCCTTCCACACAGCTACATAAAAGCCACATTGAAATGGATTATATGGCAGTGTGAACTCTGACAACCCAGTTCAAAGTAGATATTGTGGATCATCTTCCTTGATATTCTGGGTTATATGGCTGTGTGGAAGGGCCTAGTGAGCCCTCTTTCAGAGTTGATGAGTGATCTTTTTAATAGTAGAAACAGCACCTTGACACCTCCTTTCTGTTATGGTGGTAGCACTGCATGTTCTTATGAAATGAGGGGCTATGCTGTTGGCAAACCCTGACTTTGCCAAAAGCAGGTCAAAGTTGCAGTGAAGAAAGAAAACCTGGGATATTCACCAGAAGCTGCTGTGTGTTGTGTTGTGTTGTCTGTCAGCTGTCCATCCATAGTGAGTTTGGGGCATGGTGTAGACAAATTCACAAATGATGGAAATAGTCAATCACCTTTGAATGCCTTTTATCATGAAAACTTTATGATGAGATAATCCCAAAATGCTTGGTAAAATGAAAGGTAATAGGAAAAGAGGCAGAGCATAGAACAGATTGTTGATTTAGCAAATGAAAGCAAAACAGACAGTACCAGAGGAAATACCTAGAAGATTCAAGTGATACGCTTGGACAGACATAAATATCTGAAAAACTGTGACTGCTGTTCGGCAGTGGAACTCTCTGCCCTGGACTGTGGTGGTGGCTCCTTCTTTGGAGGCTTTTAAACAGAGGCTGGATGGCCATCTGTCGGGGGTGCTTTGAATGCGATTTCCTACTTCTTGGCAGAGGGTTGGACTGGATGGCCCATGAGGTCTCTTCCAACTCTACTATTCTACGATTCTATGCTGGTAAACTGGAAAGTAGGCAAGCTAATAAGAACTTTGAACATAGCACAGAAACAAACTGAAAACTAAGTAATATTTGCCCCGAATTAGCACATTCTGAATCAACGAAGTTTCCAAACTCTCTTCAAGGGCAGATCCATGCAGAAAGCATTTCGGTTAACTAACCTGAAAGTGATACGTATGTGTGAGGTACAAGTACAGATCCCGAGACTGGTTCATCCAGCAACTTCATGTTTACACTATTTCACCTGGGAAATAACATAGAATGTAGAGTTGTGGAGGTCAAAGAAATGGAAAAGCAGATTTCCAACTAGTTTGGGGAACAGACTCATCAGAAACATTGTTTCCTCTGAGTACCATTGCACTCAAACACATTTTTTTTTCTTAGAGTTGGAACATACATTATCAAGAATGAGTATTCAATATCAGCCCAAGAGATTTTGCTGTCTGGTAACTTGCATAGTACCCAAATTCAGACAGGCCATTATGATAAGAAGCAGAAAATCCAATTCCCACTCTTGGCAGTAAAATCACAACACATACATTTGTTTATAGTTTGCTATTCTTTGGGAACACCTGAAAAAACTGCTGCTGGAGGCAGCCAACTCTGTCTCATGGCAGCCCTGGCCCTGCCTATCATTGCCATGGGAGAAACATGTAGCAGCAGCCATCATGGGGGAAGAGGGGATGGGCCAAATAATGGGCCTGGCCCTGACTTCCCCTGCCAGTGTCACCTCTTATGAAAGTGGGAAATTTGCAGTTGGGGAATGAGACCACTTTGTATCAATCCTCATGGTGACATAACAATAAGCACTCCAAAATAAGGGTGTTGCACAATTAACTAGTTTCCAGAGGCTTTCTGACCTTGTAAATATGGGAGCAAAGCAGAAAGTATTTTCCTAAATCTTCACCACATCAGAGCCTGTATAATTATCTTTAAAAGTAATTTAGTAAGTTGTTAATGTTGCAGACATTAGGCTGAAGTTCTCCAAAAGTCATCATCATTATATTGCTTAAAAATTAAACCTTTTCTCAACAGTATCTAAGATATAACTTAACTTTTGATTACTTTTAATAAACAGCACCTGGATACTAACTAATCACTCCTGTTCTAAGTAAAAAATATACTCTCCTCCCATTTCCCTTGGATCTTCCACACACAGAGCACAGTGATGGGCAGCGGCATGAGAAACAGCTTGGACCACGTGATGTCCTTGTATTAGCAAACAGTGAAGCCACAAACCTTGTAACTGTAAAATAAACAAAATGGCACTTGTATTACAAAAGGACTGGAATAATCCCGTAAGTAATTTACCATGTAAAGAAATTACATTTTTAAAAAATTATGTAAGTAGTTGTTGGAGTTGGGTTACTTTTAAGCTCATACGTGTACCCAGTTAAATAGAAATTGGAACAATATTGAAATGAAGTCAATTACTGCTAAATTTGGGTGAATTTGTCCCCTGAAATTAAAATAAAATAAAGGAAAGCCCTACCAGCAGAGATAATGGAGCCAATCCCCGCTTTTCTCCTTTTCCTGGCTGTGGATGATGTGTATATATAATACACTCACAGAACATGACAGTCTCTAAATCAGAAATCTGCCAATAAAGTAAACCTGCATTTGTCAAGGGCAGAACACTGCCACCCGTCCCAGATGAGATCTGTCAAGTGACTATTAAGTGTAATTGAAACTTTCAAAAGCTGAGACATGGCTAATTGTAGGTGAACAGCAGCAGAAAATGGGGAGAGCTTTTCTTAATCACACTTATGTCAATCTTGAAAAAAGTGAAGGGAGTCTTGATCAGAAGCAGCAGCAAGAAAATATATTACAATACATGCAAATTGATGTGTTAACCATACAATTTTAGCATTTTCTTTTTGTTTTAGAAATTTATCAAAACAAAATCTCCAGAGACCAGGATCAGTTAATGTGACTCTATTTATTTATTTATTTATTTATATCCCACTTTTCTCCTTAAACGAGACCAAAAGCAGCTTAAAATATAAAAGACAATACAAAATAATATACATATGTAAAACAATAACCTATAAAACAAATTTACAACAAGAGATAAATAACTATATTTAAAACATTTGTCTAATATAATTATTGCAGGCAACTCAGCAAGACAGATGGTAAACATTAGCGCGACTTGATAAAAATTAGCCTACCTGTCATTACTGCTACGTGTCTTTATCAAAAGCTTTATCAAAAGTCTTCAGCTGCTTTTAAAAAGATGTCAGGGAAGGGGCTGTTTTAACCTCCTTGGGGAGGGAGTTCCAAAGAGTTGGAGCGATGGTGCCGGCAACAAGAGGAGGGCCTCGCTAGAAGATCTTAATGTTCGGGCAGGTTGGTATGAGGAGATGCGGTCAGATAGATAAGTAGGACCTGAACCATTTAGGGCTTTAAAGGTCAAAACCAGAAACTTGATTCAGGCCCGGAAAAGAATTGACAGCCAATGCAGGTGCTTTAGCAGGGGTATAGTATGCTCCCTGGATCTAGCACATGTTAATAATCTGGCTGCAGATCTTTAAACGAATTGAAGTTTCCGGACACTCTTCAAGGGCAGCCCCATATAGAGTACATTACAGTAGTTTAAATGGGATGTAACCAAGGTATGGACCACCATGGCCAAGGCCAGCTTCTCAAGATATGGTTGCAGCTGGCAAACAAGTTTTAATTGTGCAAATGCCCACCTGGCAACCGCCGACACCTGAGCCCCTAAGCTTAGCAATGAGTCCAGGAGGATTCCCAGATTGTGGACATGTGTCTTCAGGGGGAGTGTGACCCAATCCAACACAGGTTGCCATCTTATACCCTAATCTGCCTTCCAACTGACCAGGAGGACCTCCGTCTTGTCTGGATTCAATTTCAATTGGTTTGTGCTCATCCAGTCTACAACAGCTGACAGGCACTGATTCAGGGTCTGGACTGCTTCCTTGGCTTTTGGTGGAAATGAGTGGTAGTGTTGGGTGCCATCTGCATACAGATGGCACCAAATTACAAAACTCCTAATGATCTTTCCCAGCGGCTTCATGTAGATGTTAAACAACATGGAGGGCATCCACAGAGACTGTATCAATAGTGGCACCCAAGTCAGAACGGATCCAATTGACTTTATCCTCAAATTACCTTGTAAATTCTTCATGGCAAGCTGCCGGGCGGCAAGGGGGCTCCACCCGAGAATCAGGTTGAAGGACTCCCCTAACCACCTGAAACAGTTCAGGTGGGTAGTTCCTTGCACATGCAATGTTGGTGGCTGTACATTATTTTTGGCCTGCTTACATTGCCATGGAGTAGGATTTCCAACATGCTATACTCCATGTTCAGTCAGATTCATTCTGAGATTGGTGCCAACATAGCTCGAGCCTCCTACACATCCGCTTCATCGCTGCCAGGTCTGCGTTATACCATGGGACTGATTTGGCTCTGCTCTGTGTAAGGAGGCACTCAGGAGCAATTGTGTCAACTGCCCTGGCTACCTCTGCATTCCAGAGGTTAGCCAGAGCTTCGTCAGAATCACTTTCCATGTTGGCAGGAAAATCCCCAAGAGCCGCCAGGAATCCTTCTGGATCCATCAGCCTTCTGGGGCAGATCATTCTGATCGGTCCTCCACCCCTACAAAGGTTCAGAGCCACCGTTAGCATAAACCTGATCAGATAATGGTTGGTCCATGACAACAGAACTATAGATAAATTCTCCACCCCACCACATCTTCATCCCCTCCCATGCAAAAGATCAAGTGCAAAGTGTGCCCAGCAATATGGGTGAGTCCAGATATGACCTGGGACAGCTCCATGGTTGTCATGGAGGCCATGAAGTCCTGAGCCACTCCCAACAGGTTGGTCTCTGCATAGATGTTGAAGTCCCCCAGCACTATGAGCTGGTGGGACTCTAACACCAAAGTAGATATCAATCTGGCTAGCTCAGGTAGGGACTGTTGAGCAGTGGGGTGGGTGGTACACTAACAGAATCCCTATTCTTTCCTGGCTGCCCACCTTTAAATACACACACTCGAACTTGGCTGATTGCAGAATAGGGCATCTCATCAGGGAGATGGAATACTGATAGACAACTGCGACTCCTTCTCCCCACCCCCCGGGCTTAGCCAGCTTCTGCACCAAGAATCCTGGTGGGCAGAGCCAGGAGAGATGGTTGTGCTTCAAGTAGAATTCAGTCTAGTCCAACAAAGACACAATAACTTTGCACAGTTTCAAAAGGAAAAACAGTAAAACTTTATTCTTTACAGCAGAGTCCAAACATAAACTTGCAGTGTTGCATCAAAACATAACTCTTACAGTATAACGAACTTACATAGTCCTTGTAAGCATTTCAAGATGCAAGAAGCATTGCAATACAAGAGCCTCTTCTTTCAAAAGTGAAACCAAAAGCAAGAGCAGGAGCAGAAGCTCATACACACACACACAGCCACTGGGTGTGATCCAAACTTAATTGCTTAACTGCTGACCTAGATTAGCTCATGTGTGTTATGATCAGCAGTATACTTTTCTTTAACACATACATTCTTGGTATTGAGGTTCATTATGCCCTATGAGAGATTACCCCCCCCCCCCCAGCCTCATCCAACCAGGTCTTGGTTATCCACACCAGATCAACTTGTTCCGATGATAGAAGTTTTACCATTGACTGACCTGGCATTTAACAGCACCAGTTTCAGTCCGGGAGGGACTGCCATCATGGACATCCCAGTTACCTACCAGAAAAGACAATCTGGGGGCAACAAGAAATCTCTAGTGTGCCCTATAATGGTAATAAATTGCCGCCTCCTCCCGCATCTCCTCCTGCCCCGAATCACTTCAATGTCTCCCCCTTGATCCAGGAACTCCCCCATTCCCTGGGAATGCATCCCTCCCCATTAAAATCTACTCGCCCCCTGAGGTAGAATTATGTGAATTGCACTTCACGTTAAGGATCCTGGGGAATATTAAGGCCCATCCCAGCATCCCTCCCCAATCCATTCCAGCTCTAGCTTTAAGGTCTTCTTCCCAACCCTTATAACCCATCCCATTACTCCTGATCATAATTCAACATCGCCCTAATCAGAAACCCTAACCCTAACCCTAATCAGAAAGCTAAACCGATATAAAATAATAAGAAACAATGAAGATAGACTTAGATTAAACCTATTACCAAAGTAATAGTATTGTTATTTTTATTTATATTATAGCAATCTGGTGAGCTTGGGAGCAGAGATAAACAAAGTGCACTGGTGGACAAAGTGCTTGTGCATATAAGGGAGATATCAAGGTGCTTGTACATATAAGGGGGGTGCGGGGTCAGGATATGAGGGGTTTTTTTCCCTTCTCTCACTCAAGACAGAGCTATTTCTATGAGCTAAGCCACTGAGTGGGTAGCCAGAAACTAGAAAGGGGGTCTTAACTATTCAATAGATTCAAATGTCATGTTCTGGGAGCTGGAAAGATATGTCACCACTAGAGTTGTGCGAAACACCAAAAATTAATTGTGTTGGGGTTCTGAAGGGTCCATTTTGTTACAAATTTGAAACACTAAAAAATTGTTGATATTTTGTTTTGTTAATCTGCCCATTTGCACCAATGGAAATATTTCTAGGGCTAGTTTCTCTGTCTTTTTTATGGCTATTAGGATGAAACTTGCTACACTTGTAGGACACATTTACCCTGTAAGCCCTCTCGAGTTTCAGAATGTTTCACTCATCTACTGAATTTTAGGAATTAACTTTTCAGGCTGGCATTGTCTCCTCCAGATGGTCCCACCTCACAGTAGGTGGGGGGGCTGGGAAATCCTTCAGAGATATACACACAAGCATATTATATTATTTTAGTTTTTCCAAAGAAGTGAGTTCTGGACTGCATGAGTGGAGATATATTTCTCCACTCTAGCACATTTAGTTAACTTTATTATAAAGCATGTGTGTGGAGATCCCAAATAGTTATGAAGTGGAAAATGTGTGTCCTATAAATAGTTTTTGAAGGAGAGCAAATGTATGCTTCTAAGAAATTTAAAAGATTTATAGATAGGCTTTTTGTGGGGGATTAATGAGTGGGCTTTTCCTTTTCAGTTCCCTTGAGGTAATTTGTTTGAGAAAGGTTAGTTAATTCCTTCTGTAATGTGTAGTTTTCTGGATGGGCTACCGGAAATGAGGCTAAATGTGGGGAGGGGGAATACTACTCTTTCGATCTTGTGAAACCTTATAAAATGTAAAAATAAAATAAATTTAATATATGACTTCAAAATTCATGTTGAGTCCATCTTTTGAAAGTGGGGTCTGATTTTTTGATAACACTAATAATACATTATATTTGTTACCTGCCTCTTCGCACAGTTTGAAGTGGGGTATAACATAGTTAAAATAAATAAATAAAACAAAGGACCATAAAATACATATATTAAAAAGCATAGAACAAAGATTAAAACACTAATGCCAATAAAATGTCAATCTAAAATTAATTGTTTAAAATTGACTGGGTAGGCCTGCTGGAAAAGATAGGTCTTTAATTATGTTTTAAATTCTGATAGCTCATTTAGCTGTCAAATCTCTATTGCTGGATATAGAAATATATAAACTGAATATGTAATGGGAGTTAGAGTGATGTTAAATTGTAAAAGCAGTCAAAATACTCTGTTTTGCACCCTGAACTGATAAATGGTTGGCAATCTGGGAGGGGGAGCTGAGTAGAGATGTACCAAGCCCAATGTCATTTTCCCAGGGAAGACAGTGAGAAAAACTATGATGCAATGCTACAATTTAAGAGCCAATGGCTTTATAGGTGGGAAAATATAATGGTGGAGAATAGTGTTAGCCAATGAACATATTAGTGTGCATTTTTGAAATGTTATGCTTTTATACATTTGTTTAATTAAGGTTAACTTTGTGTCTTGGCAATGAGTAGTATTTAGGTTTAGAGAAAAAAGTAATTGGTGACGTTTTTGAAAAGCTCAAACCTTTGATTGTCATTTTAAAGGCTATTTTAAGTGTATTTATTATATTTTATTCTGTTTTTACCTTAATCTACACTAAATTATTTAATAGGCATGTGTGAATTAATCAGAATCCTCATTAATTGGAATGAAATCGTATCTCTTTTGGGTTCCGAACAGGGTTCTGAGGTAGTTTCACGATTCGGATTTAACCTTCCAATATGAAACATTGGAGCCCATTTATTTAATGGCCTCGGAATACCTTCGGATATATGAGAAAGTGTTTTAATTCAACCTGGCTAGCATCGGGGCTTAAGAGCCGCATAGAAACCAAACCTGGAGCGTTTTCCCCCATGGCTAGTAGTAGGGCTTAAGAGCCCCATAAAAACCATGTCTGGAGTGTTTTCCCTCCTGGCTAGCAGCAGGGCTTAAGAGCCCCACAGAAACCAAAATCGGAATGTTTTTCCTCCTGGCTAGCAGTGGGGCTTAAGAGCCCTATAGAAACCAAGCCTGGAGCGTTTTCCCTCCTGGCTACCAGCGGGTCTTAAAAGCCCCATAGAAACCAAAACCAGAGTGTTTTCCCTCCTGGCTAGCAGTGGAGCTTAAGAGCCCCATAGAAACCAAGCCTGGAGCATTTTCCCAACTGGTTAGCAGCAGGGCTTAAGAGCCCCATAGAAACCATGCCTGGAGTGTTTTTCCACTGCCAAAACTTTGTCTTTGCTCAAAGGACATTGTCCTATAAAAAATAGCACATTGTGGTTTGTTGAATCTCTGTCCACCAATTTAACAAAGTTTCAGCCACAAAAACAAAATTTCTGAAGTAGAACAACAACTTTCAAAGTAAAGACAACCCAATGAAACAGGAAATAACACTTTCAAACCAGGAACAGCTTTTTGTTATTAAAAAATTTTTTTTTAATAAAAACTCTGAAAATTCGCCAAAAATCTGAGGATAAGTAAAACATTCTTAGATTTGGTGAGCGAACAGTGGTAAATGTGTTCTACCACTGTAGCAAGTTTCATTAGGACAGCTCAAAAATGAGTGAGAGAGAAGCCACTCAAGTTTCCCCATTGACGATAATGTTTTCCTTCATGCGCATGCACATCCGCCATTAACGAGGTACACATGAAGATTCAGAAGTTTCAGAAAGTTTTGAACTTTTTGCCTTCAAAATTTGGAAATGACTTTAGAAACGAAGTGCCAGCACCCCTTACTTTCGAAGAGAGTTTAGAACCACTTTTTTCCTGGATCGCACATGCCTATTATTTAATTGTTTTTAATTTAATTTTTAAACTATGACCAAAGAGTGGGATTGTTAGCCACCTTCAGTCCCCATGGGGAGAAAGGTGGGATAATAATAATAATAATAATAATAATAATAATAATAATAACAACAACAACTGTAGGCTTTGTTCAGTAATAGGTTGGGTTAAGCAGAAAAAGTGCATGAATAGTAATTTAGCTAGAGAGTAACTTTATATCGTAAGAAAGTTAGAAGTCAATATAAATCCTTTTCTCCCTGTTTTCTGTTTTTTTCTTCTTTTGGTAGGCATCTTTTCTTCTTTTCATATATTGGAAAGTTTCCAACAATATTTTTCAAGAAACAAAGTATAATCAGACATTGCTATCACAAATTATGTCCATCATGATAGCTTTCAGAATACAATGTGGTGGAATGGTGACCCATGTCTAGAATTTACATGTGTCAAAATTGTTTTAATGGATGCCCTCTAGTCTTAATAGTGCCTTCCATTATATCATTTCTAGCAAGGAAGAATTTCTAACAAGGTAGATGTTAGATATTTACATAGGGTATTTACATTTTCTTTATTATTAATTGATAAAATCAGTAAGCTTAGAGGAGCCTACGGTGGCCTAGGGGATAAAAGCCTTGTGACTTGAAGGTTGGGTTGCTGATCTGAAGGCTGCCAGGTTCAAATCCCACCCGGGGAGAGCGCGGATGAGCTCCCTCTATCAGCTCCAGCTCCATGCGGGGACATGAGAGAAGCCTCCCACAAGGATGGTAAATACATTAAAAACATCCGGGTGTCCCCTGGGCAATGTCCTTGCAGATGGCCAATTCTCTCACTCCAGAAGCAACTGCGATTGCTCCTGACACACACAAAAAAGTAAGCTTAGAAACATTTCTTGATATAGCAATTGATATTTACGCTTTTGCTTTGAAATGAATTAACCATGCAATACATGAAACTTTTATTGCCTATGAGTCCTACCAGAAACAGTAGGTCAAAGTTTTGCTTCAGCTAAGTGATGTCAAAAATATTTCATAGCATGGCTCCAGTTCCTCTCATTCAACATCCTATATACAGTAAAGTCTCACTTATCCAACATAAACGGGCTGGCAGAATGTTGGATAAGCGAATATGTTGGATAATAAGGAGGCATTAAGGAAAAGCCTATTAAACATCAAATTAGGTTATGATTTTACAAATGAAGCACCAAAACATCATGTTAGACAACAAATTTGGCAGAAAAAGTAGTTGAATACACAGTAATGCTATGTAGTAATTACTGTATTTATGAATTTAGCACCAAAATATCATGATATATTGAAAACAATGACTACAAAAATGCGTTGGATAATCCAGAATGTTGGATAAGCGAGTGTTGGATAAGTGAGACTCTACTGTACATTGTGTGAGTCTCTTGGGTTTTTTTTTCACAGAAAGGATGCTTTCTTGGCATACATATACACACGAATGTATGCATACACACATGTGTATGTGTGCACAGTCACATATACCTCTGGATGCAGGGATGTTTTGAGACTCTATGCAAGACAGCAAAGGAGATGTACAGAATATTCAGGCCAATTTACCTTCCTAATACTTTCTTATAATTTTGCTTTATCAGGCTAACTTTTCCTACGAAATTCTAAGCTGGCACCTTTATGCCACTTGGAAAGTATACACATTGTGCAACTTTGCTGCAGAGTAATCAGTAAAATGGCTTTTTTGGCTCTGCACTGGGGAGATCTGCATTTTATGATTCCATCGTGTACTCTGTTTTATAGGCTGCATTTCAGTAAGGCACTTAACTTAATTGCTCTTTTGTTGGTCAAAGGACTAATGATGATGCATTTTGGCTAGCTCAGGGGTGTTGTATGGTCTACCTTTTTTGTTTAACATGAATCCTCATGAGCTATTATAATGGTTTAAATCTACTACATCTGTGTAGGTTCCCTTAATAACTGAGTCATAATCAGACCAATACAACTTGAAGAGATCTGAATACATCCAAGGCTTTTACTCACTTCAACCTATGTCAATTATACTTTTTCTAATGTGAAAGAAAAAACACCTATTTGTAATTATTTGTTTCAAATTCATTTGCATGTGCATATGCGACTTGCCTCTGGTCAGCAGAGAACAAAGATGACACAAACATAGGGGTGGGATAAAACTAGGCCACAACTTATTTATTGGTTACAAGAACAAGGGTTGGCTGCCATGCATGGGTCTTGGATCAAAGATCGGGCAACCCGCTACTGGCCGATACCACTATACAAGCTGGGGGCGCTACCGGAACCATACCGGGCACACCCCAGGAGACCACTGGACGTTCCCCCCTCCTACCAAAGGGGGGAAGAAAGCCAGATCCAGGGCCCATGCCACATGCCAACCAGGAGCTGTGATGAAACAGCATAATGTAAACAGAAACAAATGAAATGTAGGGTGGGATGGAAGTAAAAAGCAGGCCCAATGCCTGCCTCAGCCTAGTCCACGGCCTAAAATGGGCTACTTGGGCTGGCCCCTGGTCTAGCCTGGCTAACCATTTCAGTTTTTTTTTCATGTCAGGAGAAACCTGAGTTGCTTCTGGAGTGAGAGAATTGGCCATCTGCAAGGACGGCCAAGGACGTTGCCCAGGGGATGCCCAGATGTTTTTGATGTTTTACCATCCTTATGGGAGGCTTCTCTCATGTCCCCGCATGGGGCTGGAGCTGATAGAGGGAGATCGTCCGCGCTCTCCCCGGGTGGGATTCGAACCTGGCAGCCTTCAGGTCAGCAACCCAACCTTCAAGTCACAAGGCTTTTATCTCTAGGCCACTGGAGGCTCATTTCAATGGGCTTCTGGGAAGAAGAAGTCCCCTGCCAATGCTATAGGGTAGCTAGCACCGCTATGGCCATCGCCCGGTAAGTCGGGCAATGCATTTATTTGGAACTATCATTGTAATAATATTCAAACTATTCACCACTGCAGACGGGGAAGAAAAAATGTAAAGAGAAAGAATTAGGTTTACCTGAATTAAGTATATTTGATTCCAGAGGATGGAGCAAACCACAAGTATCAAACTCCTGTCCAGACATGGATACATATTGTCACTGATCCATGGCAGAGGGGAAATATAATTATTTCAAACATTGCAGTTATTGGTTATTGCCTTTCTACATGGGAAGGTATAGGTAGTTTATTCAATTGTGTTCCCTTCTGTGAAGAAATGATCTGCAACATAACTATTATGTCTTGAGCAATTCAGATATTCACTTTTATTTAACAATATAAAAAGTGTCATGTGGATTAACTTAATCAGTATGCTTTGCAATTGTTCCAGAAATCAGAGGAAACAAAACAGTTCCTGAGATCGGCAATAGTCAATGGATTATGAACTACCCATTGTCCATTCCTGTGTGTTTGCCTGAGATACAAACTGCGTTCCTGCATTACACTATCAGATGTATCCTTAAAACCTTTGAAGAGCAAAACCTGCAGAAATTACTGAAAAAGGACTGGGTGGTTATGGAGAATCCTGTAAGATTGTAGTAGTAGTAGTAGTAGTTTATTTAGTGATTAGACCATAGGTCTTTCACATACAGGACAAACAAATAAATACAAAATACCCCAGATTATTAAATAAAATATGAAACACACCATTAAAATACTACATAAAATACTATATGAACGAGCTCTTGAATAGTTAAAAACCAAGTAAAATTCAAGATTATTAAAATTTAAGCAAGAAACACTTTGGATATAAATAACCATACTGTTATTAGATAAAAGCATCCCCAGAACAGTTGACTGCAATATCAGAAATTAACTGTTAGATTATTAGTTCCCCCGTTGATCATTTGCTTTATTGAGATCAATGGATCCTTAGGTATTGCCCAACTGTGGAATGTTTTTTTCTGGATTGGCATGGCTGTACTTGAGTGTTTTGTTTTACCTTAAGAAAACCAGTTCACACTAACCAATGGTTTAGTAGATAGCAGGCGGAATCCATCAGTATCTCTGCCATCCTTTCAAAAATTTGAAAATAAAATCACTAATTTTCTAACAAGTTTCTAGTACAGCTGAGTCCACTTTTTGATGTCTGCATTTTTCCATAGACATCACTTGAAACAAAGCTATGAAATTTTGAAGCACTTTTTGATAAGATTCTGAGGGATCATAGCTGCTGGGCAGAGCTTTCCACGAAAGTATTTTATCAAGATACACACAAAAGTGAGTCAAAATGGTAGGAGAAGGTATTATTGTTAGCCATCAGAGCTTTGGTTCAGCTGTAGTCTAAGTATTGAAAGTCTCAGAAGCTGGATTAGATCCATGTGAGGGAAAAAAAACCACTCTCACCATATACCCGCACATCCAGTTTCTACTTAATTTTTTCCAAATAACTGTATTGTAAGAATAAGATAGTATTTTAATAACATAGAATAATAATAATAATAACAACAACAACAACAACAAATGATCCGTTGGAACTTATGCCTCAAGTACCACCTCCCAGCAGTAAAGAACTGGTGGGATCACAAACCTGCAAAAGTATTGGAAAATGAGCACGCAAAGATACTGTGGGACTTCCGAATCCAGACTGACAAAGTTCTGGAACACAACACACCAGACATCACAGTTGTGGAAAAGAAAAAGGTTTGGATCATTGATGTTGCCATCCCAGGTGACAGTCGCATTGACGAAAAACAACAGGAAAAACTCAGCCGCTATCAGGACCTCAAGATTGAAATTCAAGGACTCTGGCAGAAACCAGTGCAGGTGGTCCCGGTGGTGATCGGCACATTGGGTGCCGTGCCAAAAGATCTCAGCCGGCATTTGGAAACAATAGACATTGACAAAATCATGATCTGCCAACTGTAAAAGGTCACCCTACTGGGATCTGCACGCATCATCCGAAAATACATCACCTAGTGTTCGACTTGTGATTTTGTGATATGAAATCCAGCATATCTATCTTGTTTGCTGTGTCATAATAAAACCTTATTCTTATTACCTGCTTCCATCTCCCCGAAAGGACTCAGGGCAGCTTACATGGGGACCAAGCCCAGAAAATCTAGAACAGATAAAAACATTAAAACACATAACGACAATATAATTAACAATAAACGACAGAATAAAAGCATCATAAAATATATCAACGAGCATCAAACTGAGAAGTGGGACTAATAGAATGAGAAAGAATGCATAAGAAGAAAGAGAAAATCTTCTAGTTAAGATTTTTTTCTGTGTCAGAATATTGCCTAATCCCAATTAGTTGTTAGAATTTTGTGGCAGGTATCTGGAGGATGAAGAAAAGTTCTGGTAGAATTTACCTATTTTGCTGTATCCGAACTGAAAAGAGATATGCATGTTGACCTAAGTCCTTGATAACTCCTGATCATTGTCATAATAGGAAATTCTTGCCCTTTCCACATTTCTATAGGTTTCTGCAAGTTCTGAAAAATAGTCCTTTGGAAAGTTGCTGAAGACAAACAGGAGCTAAAGAAGGGAGGCAAATTCACCCACCTCCCAGCTCCATTAACAGAAGCTGTGCCATCAGTGGAAAAATCTTATGACATTCTAGCTATTGTCTGTCTTGATTCCCTCTAGAAATTTTATGTCACTCTATACATTGGAGTGTAGGAAGTGTTTCCTGTGGCTCCAAAAAGGATTGCCAAAGCCCACATTAAAAATAGCTAATACCTTTGTCTATAAAACATAAAAACAGCCAAATTGGCACAAAACAAAGGGTCCCACTATTCTCCCTTAGCACACCCCTCAAAAGCCATGATATTTTGCTTCATTTGCTGAATTGAAATAGAGAGGATTGCATTTCTAAGTCAGAGCAGAAGTGTTGATATGGTGTGCAAGGGTGGGGCAGGGGGGTGGAAAGACCACTTTTTTCCACAATTGTCTAATGACTTCATCACAAGGGGCTGGAGAAAATGAGAAAAGTGGGATAAGGGGTGGATTTACATGGGATTCTGTCTTTAAAGAAGACAATGACACACAAAGACCACCTCTTCCAGCATCTAACTCAACCATCTGCTTAATTCCCATTACATGGGCAGGCAATGACTCCTCCCATTTCAAGGATACCAGCATACTTTTTAAAACAGGCATCTTTTGTGGCAGCAATGCCTTCAAGACCCTTCCATTGAAGCAGATTAAAGGTATTTTTCTGAAAGCAGCACATTTCTGGGGTCATTTGCACTGAGATTTGTTTCCTCCTGGAGAAATGGGCATTTCGGCTCCTCCCACACACAACATCATTGTTTGATTACAAGTCGGCAACAGGGATTAACATCACATGGGAATTTTGCCCATCTCTATGTGGGGAATTTAAAAATAAGTCAATTGCCAACCGGTTTAGAAATTGTTGGAAAAAACCAACACTATAGAAATGGCAAAATACCTCAATCCCACAGCTGAAGCTTGTGTTGTGTGAAGGGCACAGTTTCTTAAATGCGTAGAAACACTGATTTTACTGCATGTGATGAAGTCATAACTCTTTTTAGTAGTAAACTAGCTTGGGGACCCGGCAATGCCTGGTCATTTGAGAATGGTATTATTTGTCTTTTAATGTTATGTATTCTGTGTGGAGTGGTTGAACTACAATTCCCAGAATCATGGCTGAATCCTTCCCAAACCCTGCCAGTATTACAAATTGGCCATTTTGGGCGTGTGTACCAGGTGTGGTGCAGTACTGTCTGGATGGGGGTGAACTACTGCAATTTCTAGATTCCTGGGGCAATTGCCCCGAAATATCTATCAGTATCCACAGCAGGCAATATTCAGTCTGTGTGCCAAGTTTGGTCTAGATCAATGATGGGCAACCTTTTGCGCTTGGTGTGTCAAAATTCACCAAAAATCCTAGCATGACTTGTGTGGTGTGTCACTTTGAGAAAGAAAAAAAACATAATTTCACAATATGTATAGTTTAAATAACAAAAATGTATAATTGTAATATATAACTGTACTTAATAAATCAAAAACTATTTACTACCATTATTTCCATGTACAACAATCTATGGTATCTCTTGCAGTTTCCACGCTGATTTCTCTCTATTCTAGTTTCAATGTAGTCATGAATAATGAATAATATAATAATAATGTAATAATGGTAATAATATGATAATATACTACAATAATAATAGAATAATAATAGAATGATTATATATATATATATATATATATATATATATATATATATATATATGTAATGTGCATAATTCCCATGGAGTAAACAACAAAAGCACTGGACCAAATCACACCAAATTTGGCCACAAAAGACATAGTCATCCAATCAATCTGCATGCGGCAGCGTGTCAGCAAAAATGGCTAGGCGTGTCAGTGCTGACACACGTGTCATAGGTTGGCCATCACTGGTCTAGATTCATCATTGGCTGAGTTCAGTGGTCTTTGGATGGAGGTGAACTACAACTCCTAAAATCAAGGCCCCTTCCCACAAATACCTGCAGTATGTTCAGTAGGTCATGAGGCTTCTCTGTGTGAAGTGTGGTCCTAGTGCATTGTCGGTGGGGGTCAGTGTTTATCTGGCTACAGGTGAACTATAACTCCCTTTTTCCCAAACTTGTCCAATATGCTGTAGTGGTTATGGGGGCTCTGTGTGCCAAGTGTGATGCTCATTCATTGCAGGTGAACTATAAATCCCAGTACCTACTACTGTAGGTAAATCTACAGTAAATCTACTTTTGGTAAATCTACTGGTACTGGTAGGTACCAGTAGTCAAATCTGGGCATATTGGGTCTGCATGGCAAGTTTGGCCGAGAGCCATCATTATTTGGGTTAATAGCATTCTGGGTGTAGGTGAACTGCAACTCCTCTATATTCCCCAGTCGGAGTGACAGTGCTGTGACTTGATGCAGGGTGAACTACAACTTCCACCATATGGAGTAAATCCCTAAACTCCTCCAGTAAGTTTAGTTGCAGCTCATTTGTGCTCTGTTTGTTATGAAGAGAGATTGGAAAGGAAAGGGCAGTGGGCGGGGTCATGCAAATTCCACAGCTATGGAGAACCCTGGAATGCCTGGCTGTGGTGGAAGAAAAAGCAAAATCTAGGATGAAATGGTCCCCAAATGAAAGGATTCCTTGGGTGGTGGGCTGTAGTGTTTGGGAAGGACATTGGCAGGGGTTGGGCTGCATGTTCATGGCGCTCGCTGTAACTGCAATGTCAGTGGAAAAGAGTGACTTGCTAGATTCTTAACCCTGGTAACTATAACTTGTTTGTGGAGGCCGGAGGCTGTCTGTGTGAGTAGACATCCGTGCCACATACACACATACGGGTTTTCGCTTTTATTATGGATTTAGACTTAGATTAAGATTAGATTAAGATTAGATAGATTAGATTTAGATTAGATTTAGACTTAGATAGATTAGATTTAGATTAGATTTAGATTAGATTAGATTAGATTAGATGTATTGATTAGCCCTTAGGCCATACCACAGTACCAAACCAAACAAAAAGGCTTGATGAAACATGATTACACTCCATGTCGTAAGTTAAATACAACACTTATAACAGTACAGTAAATAAATATGATAAAACTGAATATATACATCATGTTTCCGTATTGCTCCTACAATTTACACCGATCAGCCCCACATAAGTGGTTCTCAGACGTATTGCTTTGCTTAAAAACAGAGCTGTTTTATATGGGTTTTTTTGGGGGGGGGGGTCTTGGCCATATATAAAATATGTTGTTCTGATGTAGGATTCCCAATGAATTGTCCATTTGATATATGAACCAAGGTACAAGTCTCTCACCTTCTAATACAATTTACAATCAAATAGTATGTGTGCTATACCCTCAATTTCAGGTGCTCCGCAGATACAAATCCGTTCATTATAAGGGATGCTGTTAAATCTCCCATATCTGACCATTACATCAAGCTGATCAAATCATAACTCTTTTATATCTTACTAATAGCTGACAGAGTAATATTATCATGTTTTCAATTGACTCTTATGACGAATGATATACATGTGAAATGTAATGGAGACAGTGCCTTGAACCTATTCACAGCACACACACACACAACAGTTGCCACAACCATAGATATATCAAGGTATGTCTGGGAATATGCATAGAGAAAATGGATTCCAAGCCAATACCCTTGAGTTCCAGTACTTGTAATTCTAGAAAAATAAACATCCAAATCTCTTCATCTCCCAAGAATCCCTAGAGACTATTGAAAAGAGATGATTTGCATGCTGAAGATAATCAAAAGTCAGGGTAGTTTTCCCATCACTACAGTGCTTTAGAATAGCCATGTGCTACTCTTTTCTCACCTTTAAAGCCTCATTGAAATGTATGTTTCACATAAAATTTAATAGACAGGTTTAGAGTAATGCAGGGTGTATTGATAGTGTAGAATTAATGTAATTTGACACCATTTCCATGGCTCAATTCTGTGAAATACTGAGATTTGTGGTTGATAACATACCAGCATTCTTTGACAGAAAATACTAATTCCTATGATTCCATAGCAATGAATCACAACAGTTAAAGTGGAGTCAAGCTGTAATATTTCTACAATGTAGATGCACCTTCAGAATGTTGTCTTTTCAAAGAGGTTTCCTTTGAAAATGATCCTTTCTGGTGAGATGAGGATTGTCACAAAGTAACAAGCTTATTCTTCAGTCTTGTGATTTGAAGTTGGCCATATCAGAACTAGTAACATCACATAAATATCTGCTTAATTGGCTCTGTTACTGTTGGCTTCTGGATGCATTTCATTCCATTATTTTGGTTAAAGTTATCTTATTATTGACATTTAAATTATCATCAATCCATGTATGTTATTCTTTCTTCCCACCCTCAATCCATCATCATCTAGTAAAATAATTGCTCTGCAATCATTTATATTCCAGTTGGTCAGGATCTAAAGATAGATGCAGAGTTTAGTATGCTATGCACATGAAGGCTTTTCAGTTTTACTTTCCCTTTCAGCTTCTCATCAATCCCAAAATAAATTTTTGAAGGACTTAGAATATGAAGAGGGATACCTGGTACTATATAAGGAAGTCCACATAGGATCTTACCTTACATAAGCTATGAGAGATATATATATAGAGAGAGAAGTATGTGTGTCTATAATTGGTGGAAGATCAGTGTGTGTGTGTGTGTGTGTGTGTGTGTGTGTGTGTGTGTATATATATATATATATATATATATATATATATATATATATATATATGGCATGGGTGAATTTATCAGAATCATCGTAAATTGGAATAAAATCGTATTTATTCTGATTTGTGAATGGGGTTCCGACGTGCGTTAGCGCTTCGGAAAAACCCTGCAATTTCGAAGCATTGGAGCTCATTCTTGTAATGGGCTCGTTATTTGTTTGGATATTATAAGGAAGCATTTTGAAAGCAACCAAACTTGGTTTTCAGGGATTATTATTATTGTTTTACTGTGAACCATGAAAATGAACAAAACCTGGCACCCAGCATTACAAAACACTACAACCAGGTCAGTAAATAAAGAACACTCTGAAAACAGTGCAATACCAGACAGGAAACAACCAGAGCCTGCTAACACCTCCCAACAAAGGATTCCCCCATGGAGGAAACAGCCAGGCTTTGAAACTACAAGGACATTAAATACTAATTGCCCTCTTTCTCTGGACACCATCCACCTCAGAGTTGTTATTATTATTATTATTATTATTATTATTATTATTATTATTATTATTATTATTAGGTTGCTGTGAACCATGAAAATGAACAAAACTTGGCATCCAGAATTGCAAAACACTACAACCAGAACAGTAAATAAAGAACAACACTATGAAAACAGGGGAATACCAGACAGGAAACAACCAGGCCCAGCTAACACCTCTCAACAAAGGATTCCCCAAGGCAGGAATAAGCCAGGCTTTCAGGCTACAAGGCCATTAAATTCTAATCAAGGTGGCAAATTGACTATGCCACAGCATTGCTTCCACCAATGACCTCAACAACGTATCTGGTTCTCCCATCCCTATTCATCCTAGCAGGATTTAGCACAGGATGCAATAAAACTATTAAAACACCATGTCCAATCCAAGGATTAAAGTATATAATACAATTCAGTTGTGGTGTACAAATTAAAGAGCAGGCAGGAACTGAGTGTGAGAGTTGCCTGCTGACTTAGGATAACTCTGAATTTCATACAATTTCTTAGGAGCGGCATACTCCGAGATGGTTTTGCCAGTCCCTTCCTCTAAAACATAGACTACAGCACTTGGTATTCATTGGCAGTCTCTCATCTAATTATTAATCAGAGCTAATCCTGCTCAGCTTCAAAACATTAAATATTCTTTAATGTCAGATGAGCATGGAGGTCAGTGCAACATCAGCACAGATCGGGAGTCCAGAAGTAAGGGGTTTCTACCATCCATATGGATTCTATCACTCTCATGAGGAAGCCCATCTATTCGAGTACCAACTTTGAGAGATTCTACCATGACTGGGTTCTAGAGTACACCAGCATTCATGCCAAGGCTGTCCTGATGGGATCTGCTAAGGAATTAATGGCTTGCATAACAACTATGTGGCTGTCTCATAGCATTTTCTGCTTGACATATGTGGCAAGAGACACCTTAGATTAAGTTTCTGCTATTGGATTCATGGAGAATTATATGGCTTCTTGTTGTAGTCAGATTCCTTCCTTGTGATATTTGGTTTGGCAGTAGCAGATCCTTACTACTAATCAACATTACCTCTGTCTCATCTGGAATGACTATTAGTTTCATCATACATTCAATCTCTCAATAAATCCAGGCAGTAGGTCAAGATTCCCATTGCCTCCTTAACATTAACCAAAAGAGAAAGCTACAGCTCAATATCACTAATATATTGATTAACACCAATTTCACAAAGGAAGGCAGTCCTTAGGTACATAATTGAATATTAGAAGATTGGGGCTTATAAACATCTAAGATGAAGTAAGCTATTTAGTTGCCATCTAATGCTTTGAAGAGCAATTGCCACAGCCAGAATGGACAATGATCAACTATTGTGGGAGTTGAAATTGAAAATATTGGGGGGCACCACCTTGCCAACTTCTCTAAGATTTTGCTAGGTTGAAGAAAGTTGGCTAGCATACACTAAGAGTTGTTTTAAACTATAAACACCAGCTGAAACAAAGCATGGCTATTAATAAGTTTGCAAAAAAGGCACTTACATACCTAATGTATTTCAGGTTGCCAGTGTCTCAAAGCTGATATGCAACATTTTGATGCAAAGGAATCAAAGTGTTTTACATTATCTCAATCTGTTGTAGCCTCTTTTCCTCTAGGGCTATTAGTTTTTCACAGTCCAGAGCATGCTATCCAAAATGGTTAAAAAACACACCAGAGACATTTGCAGAAAGAGATAATATGCATATAAATTATTCACAGACTATTTATTACAAGGGTTTTTAAGGAGGACAAAAACCTTGCAAAGTACTAGGATTCCCCACCAGGTGGCATGTAATCCTTTAATGGAAGAGGAACAGCACTATAAATTCAGCTTGAGTTTCCTTTGCACAAGAAATTCACCCAAGCTGATGGGTTTGCAATGAAATAAGGTTTCATAATTAATCTCTAATTAATCATTAAAACCCTAAGTGGATTTTTTTGCTGCACTTTACAAAGAAAAGAAAAATCTGTTGTACCTAGCAAAAGCTTATCACAATGAGTCATTGTGCCATTTCTCATTTAGGGTATGTGCTTATTGTTCTTCAAGGGGTTGGTTGCACCAGCTGCATTTCAATATATTTTTAACGGAGCTGCTCCAGGTTTTCTCCTATTATTGTGAAACCTTTTTGTAATATTTTGCATTGCAACTGAATGCAGCCATAAACCCGGGAAGGGCAGGGGTTAGAAAGGGTAAATCTAGGCTCTCACCATTGGAAAGGCAAAATAAAAAGTTTCTTTCCTAAAGCACCACCTTCCCTAACAAGCACCTTCTGGCAGGTTCCTGCTCATGACTTGACTTGCTCTAAGGTTACAATGAGGCCCATTGTAGTTTTGCTTTATTTATTTCTTTGACTTTGAGGCCAATGGACAACTTGCTTTTATGTGGGAAAAAAGGAAAAACCTGGCTGTGTATCCCGGCTATAAGGCAGCATGGTTCTTCTTCCAAGTCGTGTACATGGAATTCTTTTCAAAAAGTGGAACTAATTGAAATATTTCTCCCATATTTTCTATATAAAATGCTCACAATCTTACTGGGAAAATGTGAAAGAAGGAAAAAGAAAACATATTATGCACATCAATATTTAGAAGATTAATTAAATAATAGAGAATATAAACTCTCATCACTTACAGTGCGGAAATGTTTACACTTTATTTTGTCTTTTCAGCGGTGAGGACCATAATCTACACATTTTTAAAAAATAAATTACAACACTTGTTACTCATACATTTGTCCTGCCCCCCCCCCCACTCAACCTCCTATACCACCCTGATCTAGATGCAGATCCGGTCCAACAATAAGGCGAATTAAGTTGTTGCTTCGGGCGTAAAACATACGGGTGTGCAGTCAAGACTGCATTTTCTGTTGATTTGTTGTAAAACATGATGTTTTGGTGCTTAATTTGTAAAATCTTAGTGTAATTTGATGTTTAATAGGCTTTTCCTTAATCCCTCCTTATTATCCAAGATTTTCGCTTATCCAACGCTTTTATTTTTCAGTGATTGGTTTTGGGGGAGGGGGCACCAAAATTCTGTTCACATACACTTGAAAAATACCTAGGGCCAGCTCTGTCTAGATGGACAGGTTAGGACCCCCAAAACTATGGAGCAAATTGATTTTGCAAGATGGGATGTCATTTGTTGTTAAAACTCAGGCAGCAAAGTATCTTGAGACCACACTGAGGACTTAACTTACATATCCAGGTTCATACATATAACTGCAGTGACAGCCAAAACATTAACATGGTTAAAAGTCTGCATTTGTTAAAGAGTGCTTTTCAGCTCATTTACTGTGGTAAATTCCAAGATGTCTCCTAAGAACCTTTACCACACTATATCACACAGGTTCATATTTGTACTCTGGTGAACATTTATGCCTTTTCTTTCATATATGAAAGGCATGGGTAATATGGTGGGAAAGTATTAAAATAAGGCTTTGTATATCTGGTAGAATGGTTTTCTGAACTAAGTCTATCAAATTCTCATATAAGTCAATGAATTGGAAATGACTCCACAAGCATCCAGTGCACCCTCTATCAGGCAGGAACACTGGTGTTCTTCTGTATCTTAAATAATATATAATTTATGGTTCAAGGGGGGGTTTTTTTGAAAATATTTGTTTGGGGGCGGGGGGCTGCCTTGCTTTTCTGTGAGGCTGAGAGAAGCTCACTCAGTGGGTTTTCATGGCTGAGCAGGGATTCAAACCGTGGTCTCCAGAGTCATAGACCAAACCACTGTGCCACACAGACTCTCATAATATATCCAGACAGTAGTCTGCAGGAATTTACAGCTAAAAGTAGCTATTTAATTTCTATTTAAAGAATGGCAATGAAATAGAGTCTACTACTGACCAGAATGGTCTGTTCTACTCTTGAACAGCACTTAGCATCAGAAAGTTATTGCTAGCAGAATCTCTTTTCATGTCATTTGAATCCTTTGGTTGACCTCCTGATGCTTAGAGCAGCAGAAAACAAGCTTGCTCCATCTTTTATGTGCCATTTCTTCAGATATTTAAAGATAGCTTTCATGTTATTTCTCTTCTCCAGGCTAAACATTAATAGCCAGCTTCTTAAGCTGCTCCTCATAAGGTGTGGTTTTCATTGTAGCCCTGCCTGAGATTGGCCCCATTCGGCCTGTGATTGTCCCTGCACCTGCCTTGCAGGCCCAAACCCAGGGACCCTGGGTTTGGGCCTGAGATGCAGCCAGAGCCTAAGATGCACCCAAAGTTTGTCCCAGTGGCTTCTGGGACCAGAGACAGAATGGTTGCAAGCAGGCAGTTTGAATCACATTCCTTACAGCAGTCAAGGTCAGATCTCCAGGTGCCAGATGGACATTCTAGTTTGGATGTGGGAGCTGATAAAGTGGAGAAGGATAATGAGTTTGACAGGAAGAAAGTGATAACTCACCAGAGGAAGGGAGGAGAGTTTGTGAAAAGAAGTAGACGTTTGCTTTTTAAGCAAAATAATGAGCGATCTTCCCATGGAAAAAAGGCCTCGAATTTTCTTTTAAAAGGTTTGCTTTCTCTGACGCAGCCAGATGTGGTAATATTGCTAATCCAAGAGAGAAAGATCCTTGCTCCATGTTCCTGTGCAGCCTTGTATCTTGCTTCAAGTTCCAGCCTCGCTTCTGCCTGTGATTCCAATTGAATGTTCCAGTGACTTTGCCGTTTGGATTTCTATCCTAGCCAAGACTGTGACCTTGTGTTTCAGCATTGACTTTGTACCTTGGATTACCTTGGAGTTTGATCTTGCATTCTAGCCTTGTTTTCTGTGTTTCCAGTTTGTCTCATGTTTTGGAATTAATCCTTGATATCTTGTATGGATTATTCTTGATACCTTTATTGGGACTTACTTTGATATCCGGTTTGGATTATATTTTTGAGTAACCTTTATAGACTCTTGCTTCAAGATTTTCAAGTACTTTGTTCTTGTGGACTCAAACCCATTTTATTGACTTTGAACTTTGATTTTGCTATTGTTTGCATATAATCCTCAATAAAAAGCTTGCTTGTTATATTCTGAGGCTTCAGTGTGGTTTTGAGGTGCCTCTGGAGCCTAGGAGTGCATGTTTTCTGATCTTTCACTATCTTGGTTGTCCTCCTGTATGCATCCTCTAGATTATCAATATCTTTCATTATCTGTGGTTCCCTTTATGTAAGGTGTGACCAAAGCAAAATAGAATACTAACATTACTTCCTGTGATCTGGACACTGTGCCAGAGGAAAGAATATGAATGAATATTATTCTGCTTCCTTCTTTTAAAGTTATGATATTTGTGGCATACTGCTTTTAATTTAATTATGTTTATATTATGATGAGGATGGATTTTGAAACAATGATCTAATGAAAAAGGCAAGAATAGGAATTAGATTAAGGTTATGAGATACAAATATATGTCAAACAACATATTGCTAGACTAATTGCAAAGAATATGGAGTTATATATATTGTGTTTTATCTATGTGATTTAACTGAGCTGTACTTCACTTCAAGCCATGAGAGATGTGAATAACAAATACAATGTATTTTTGTTAGTTTATATTGATTGTACTAAGGTCAGTCTGCTTTCAGTTTTAATCCTATATCTATATCCATATAAAAGTTTAAAATACAATACTAATAGAATGTAAATTTAAAATCCATCATTTAAAATTGACTTTGAAGGCCTGTCAGAAGAGATAGATCTTTAATTGTGTCTTAAACTAAAGTGTACAACTCCTCTGCTGCAACAGCTCTACTGTCAACTCATTTCTGGGCACAATTCAAAGTGCTGGTTTTGACCTACTTTAGTCCAGGTTACCTGAAGGACCATATTTCTCTTTATGAATCTATCGAATACCCATTATCAACTGGGGAGAGCCTTCTCTCTGTCCTACCACCCACTCAGGTATGACTGGCTTTGAAACACAATATGTCAATCCCCAAAATTCACAGGTGTTCAAGAAGACCATGGTCGATGGTATCAAATATCAATGAAAAATCTAACAGAGATACATTCCCTTTGCCAGTGTTAATTCAGAGATCATGCACTAAGAAGACTACAGCAGTCTCAACACTATATCCTGCTCTGAAACTGGTTGGATGGCAACTCTCATTTTTATTACCTTTCCCAAGAAAGGAAGATAAGTGTGTTATTATTAAAGGCCAAAATATCCACGTAGGGCATTTTCAGCAATGGTCTAACTAGTTTCTTTTTCACAAGTTGGGAAATTCCCTTCCCTGAGAGATGCATGAATAATGTGTGGTAATTGAGATCAAATTGCATCTCCTGCCTGGACAGTCATGATAGCTTGCCCCAGCAACTTGTCCACATTAACAGTATTCACCAATTGAAACTCATCCAGTGTAATCCCACTCACAGAGTTGCAGGACATCCTGTTATTGACTTTTGCTGCATTAATTTCATCTAAATTAGCTCTAATGCAAGAGGTTTTATCTGCGAAATGATAAATAAAAACATCACTACAAATACATACTATTAGCCACTTATTTGAACAGGGAACAAAGTCGAGCAAAAGAGTAATCTAGTCCAATCCCCTGCCATGCAGGAATACACAACTACAGGACTCCCTTCCTGGTTCTAGAACATGGGGTAGTGTGATACGAGGAGAAAGATGTGAATTATGGGATCTTATATTTTATGCAGAGCTTAAGATAGCAAATAAGTTTTCTCCCATCCACTTTATTCTCCCCAGAATCTTTTCAGATAGGTTACACTGAGAGGGTGTGCTTTTATGTTTGTAAATTTTTGCTTATTTTATTTCTCCCCAAGGATAATATTCCTAGGGTTTTTGTACTGTCTTTCAATAATCTTTCACATTTTGGAATTTCCCTTTTGGAATTTGTCTTGGTAGTTCTTGGATGACCAACCTGAGGTCAAAAGGTCAAATTTTATTCACAAAGATAAGAAAACTTAGAGGTATCCTTTATCTCTCTGTAGAACTTGCCCAAGATTACCCAGAAAATGTCATGGCTTTTGTAATTCAGCATCTGAATATGTTCCCAACTCCTCAGTCAGACTGCAAACCCTTTGGAGACATTGTTTCATCACAATCTCTTTTTGCTCCCTTCCCCATACCCCACTTAATACCCGCAGAATAGGATAGTCTATGAATATGAATACATAGCTAGCTACTGCCTCTGCATAGTAATGAAAATTTCAGTATGAATCAAATGGATACAAATCACATTACATGATAGGGAAAATAGATATTGGCAAAATTCCTGCTCACTAATTGCCATGCTAAATGCAGGGCAATCTTTTTAATTGTCTTATGGACTGATAAGGATATTAGATTGTAGAGAGTTATAGCTATCTTAAAAAATAATGTTGATGCAGATCAGGAGCCAATTATTTCAGAATGCTATAATAATTACAAGATAATTACAATGTATATATATGAAGTATCTGAAAGCTAGAGAAAGGCATTATTGTTAATATTACTAGCATGCATTTTATTATCTTATAGCAAGTAAAGTGTGCAAGGACTTTAGAATATAGAATAATATTATAGATGTAATAAAATTTAAAAAATGATCCAGTTGTTTTTATTGTGTTTTCAGGGCCTATGTTAAAAACTCTTAATGGCTAGATTATTGTTACAACATATCTGGCTAGACTGAAAACTCCATCATGTCCCATCTTCATACTTGATTGTTGTTGCTGCTGGTGCTGTACATGTTGGATTTGCTCTCTTTCCACCCTGATAAGAATTCAGTCTGCATTAATTTTGTCTGGATTAAAAATCCTTTGTCAACCTCTCCCTCTGTTTCTCTTGTGTCCCCCCTCTCTCTCCTGCCGATCTTTTTCTCTCTTTACTTCAGTGCTCATCCAATACACCTGTCTCCCCTTTTACCAAGCATCCACATTCTCCCTCTCTCCATTTCTCTCTCTCTTTTCTTCTTTTCCTCTCTAAATCTAAGTCCCCAAGATTTAGGCAGGTATGCATTCATATTATTTGTACAAATGAAACGTTGGTCATTTCACTAAGTAGAAATTGAGAACCACACATTTTAAGGTTTCTTTATAAAACAGAAGGATGTATTTCTTCAGATTCTTTTCACATAATGTAGTAGTGCACCACTTACAGTCCAAGGTGTTTTACATGTGCCACATAAATCTTTCTTTTCACTGTACTTTGTTCTTACAGATCTCTTATAGGTTTCACTTCTGTAGGGGCTGTAGATATTCAGTATGTATAACTATCACATTAATTAGGATTCTGCAAAGTTTGGGATTCTACTCGATGCTAAACTATCCAAGATCACAGTGTCGTTCTAATCAGCAGCATGATTATTTGCATTTTTTCCCATACTCAAACTATGCTTACCTACAGCTACAACAGAAAAGCTTAAACAGTAACATCTCCAGACAATTAAATGATATTTTCAACTCCAAGATTTACATTATTACAGAATATGATAAACATCTCACATAATATACTAATCTTTAATCTTCCATTAATAATTTAGTATGAGGTTCGTTAAAAAAGCAATCTATCAAAAGAGAAAGAGAGAACAAGTAGAAATTAAAATATTTTTTTGGAATGCCAAATATTGCTTCAGCTATAATATATAAAGGTGAATCAACCTTGTTTGAGTTCAGGTTATTTACAGGATAGCCTTCTCCCATATAATCCACACCTTAGGACACCTAGGTCCTCTGGGGAATGTCTACTTCAACCAGTCAAAATGCAGCTGGCAACTGTCACCCAGAGGGAATTTTGATCAGCTGCCCCAGACTGTGGACTGACCTGCTGGAAGAGACATGACAGTTAAATGACCTGTCAGAATTTTAAACGCAAGTAAAGATTCATCTCTTCCAACAGGCCTACCCAGTCAATTTTAAACCATAAATTCTAAATTTATACCCTATTACTACTGTATTTTAATCTTTCTACCATGTGTTTTAATATATTTATTTTATAGTAATGTGTTTTAATAAATGTTTTTAAACTATGTATAACAATGTATTTTACCTATTCAACTTGTACGCAGAACACATCATGCGACATGCGGGGCTTGACGAATCCAAGGCCGGAGTTAAAATTTCTGGAAGAAACATTAACAACCTTAGGTATGCAGATGATACCACTCTGATGGCTGAAAGTGAGGAAGAGCTGAGGAGACTTATCAGCAAGGTAAAAGAAGAAAGTGCAAAAGCCGGGCTGCAGTTAAACATCAAGAAAACCAAGATCATGGCAACCAGACCAATTGACAACTGGCAAATAGAGGGAGAAAACGTGGAGGCAGTGACAGACTTTATATTTCTAGGTGCGAAGACTGCAGACTGCAGCCAGGAAATCAGAAGCTACCACCATGATACCTGGAGTGAACCAGAATCCTATTCTCCTAGGTCAGCTATATCCAGGAAAGATGAAATGCCAAAGTGTAGGTCTTGCAGGGCTCATAGCTACATGCTCTCCAGGTATCTTCTAGAGGAAGAATTAACTGGGATGGAATTAACTTGGGTAGGGGAAATTTACTTGCTAAGGGACTGGAACCTCCCTTAGCTATTCCCTAGATTCTTCGAATATTCTCCTAAGGCAATAATATGGCTCTGCAATTATGGCTTTTAATGATACAGTTTACTATATATTGATTTATTTAATGTATAGAATCATAGAGCCATAAAATCATAGCTGGAAGAGACCACTCGGGCCATCCAGTCAAACCCCCTGCCAAGAAGCAGGAAGATGACATTCAAAGGACCCCCAACAGATGGCCATCCAGCCTCTTCTAAAAAGCCTCCAAAGAAGGAACCTCCATCACAGTCCTCGGCAGAGAGTTCCAATGCCGAACAGCTCTCACAGTGAGGAAGCTCTTCTTAGTGTTCAGGGGGAATCTCCTTTCCTGAAGTTTAAAGCCATTGTTCCGCATCCTATTCTCCAGGGTAGCAGAAAACAAGCTTGCTTCCTCCCCTCTATGACTTCCCCTCACATATTTATACATGGCTACCATGTCTCCTCTCAGCCTTCTCTTCTGCAGGCTAAACATGCCCAGTTCTTTAAGCTGCTCCTCATAGGGCTTGTTCTCCAGACACTTGATCATTTTAGTCGCCCTTCTCTGGACACTTTCCAGCTTGTCAACATCTCCCTTCAATTGTGGTGCCCAGAATTGAACACAGTATTCCAGGTGTGGTCTGACCAAGGCAGAATAGAGGGATAGCATGACTTCCCTGGATCTAGACACTATATTCCTATTAGGCATGTGTGATCCATGAAAAAAAATGGTTCAATACTCACTTTGAAAGTAGCAGGTGCTGGCGCTTCATTTCTAAAAATTTCAGAAATTTGGAATCTTCGTATATACCTCGAAGGAAAAAATTATCGTCAATGGGGAAAATTGAGGGGCTTCTCTCTCACTCATTTTTTAAGCTATTCTAATGAAATTTACTATAGTGGTAGAACATATTTACCATTGTTAGCTCACCAAATCTAAGAATGTTTGACTTATGTTCAGATTTTTGGTGAATTTTCAAAGTTTTTATTAAATTTTTTTAAATAATAACAAAAATCTGTTCCTGGTTTGGAAGTGTTATTTCCTGTTTCATAGGGTTGTCTTTATTTTGAAAGTCATTGTTCTACTTCAGAAACTTTGTTTTTGTGGCTGAAATGTTGTTAAATATATGGAGAGAGACTCAACAATCATAATGTGCTATTTATAGAACAATGTCCCTCACACAAAGAAAATGTTTTGGCAGTGTCATAAAGTTTTGCCATATTTCTATGACAGAACCAATTAGGAAATGACATTTATCAACAAGGAATAGAAATCAAAGTGCACCATCAAATCACTCCTGACAGGTGGCCATCAGCCTCTGAATAAGGAAATCTGTTCCTAGTTTGAAAGTGTTATTTCCTATTTCATTGGATTTTCTGGGGCTGAGTGTGTGTGACTTGCCCAAGATCACCCAGTGGGTTTCCATGGCTGAGTGGGGAATCAAGCCATAAGCGTAGTCCTACTCTCAAACCACTAAACTACACAATGCTGTCTCAAAATGTGCCCGCTTCTAACAAGGAGGGAAAACAATCAGGAGTGGTTTTCTTCCTATGAGTCTTAGCCTGCTTTTAACCAGGAGGGAAAATGCTCAGGACTGGGTTTCTTCTTATGAGACTTAGCCCACTTCTAACCAGGAGGGAAAATGCTCAGGAGTAGATTTAAGAGCCCTACTGAAACCAACCAGGAAGGGAAGAGGGTTTTCTCTCCTGGATAGCAACGGTTTTAAGAGCCCTATAGAAATCAACCAGGAAGGTGCATGGTCATGGCGGAGAGACAGGTACATTAGAACTCCAAGGAGAGTGCCAGCTCTGGAGGGCGACTGGGTAGACCAGCATCTCCCTTCCCTCTGTGGAGGCGGGGGGGGTGGGGGTGGGTGGGAGTGAAACCTGGAGGTCAGCCAAAGATCCAAAAGGCTTCTCCACTTAAAGAAAGAAGAGGAGGAGGAGGAGGAGAAGATACCTGCGGAAACGTAAGTGTGAAAGAAATAAAAGGGAGTCATGGGGGACTCCCATGAGAAAAGAAGAAATCCCAGGAAACAGGGAATGGAGGGAGAAACAAAAGAGCAAGAATGAGAGAGGGATCAATTTATATTGGACTAGAAAGAGAGGCTGACCTAGAAAAAGATTTGTTGAGTCCACGAGGGGGCTAAAAGTAAACAAGGGGAACACCCAGAACGTGGAAGGAGGAGGGGTGTGGAAACCAACCAGAAAGTGAAGGGGGTTTTCTCTCCTGGATAGTCAGGAGAGAAAATGCCCCAGGCTTGGTTTCTATGGGGCTCTTAAACCCCAATGCTAGCCAGTAGGGTTGAGCAAAAATCTCGGAAACATCGTAATTCGGATTAAAATTGTATTTAATCTGACTTGGGAACGTGGTTCCGACACGGGTTATCACGTCAGATCTAACCCGCAATTTCGAAGCGTTATAGCCAAATATTTTTAATGGCTTCATTATTTGACCATTTTTTAAAATGCAACCAAACTTATTTGGTTGGGTTTGCCTCCCTGACCAATTGCAGTGCACGTTCATGTAAGGGGAAGGGTTTGTACGTCGTACATCCCTCCGTACATCCCTCCTAGAAAAGTGCCTGTGCTGCGCCATGAACCTCATTCCGACTGGGAAATTGGAGGGAGGAGGTTGGGCCTGGCTGCTGGCTTTGGATGGAGGGTGGCTATTTTTCTCCTGCAACATTTGGAGTGCCTTGCAGCGTCATTGCTGCGTGTCCCTGCCAGCCTGGCCTTGGTGTCCGCCGGGCAGCCACAGCCAGCCGTTGAAGAAAAGGGGGTGGAATGGGAAAGGGGAAAGGAGTCCTTTGATAATTAGTAGAATTTACAGTACTACAAGACCCATCAATCTATCCCAGTCAGTCAACAGGTGGGCCACTCCACGCCTGGAGTATTCTGCCACATTACATTCTCTGCCTGGGTCCCTTTCCCAGTTTGTGTGTTTGCTCGCGTGGGGTTGTGCAGTACGACAAGACCCATCACTCTGCTCCCAGTAACCCAGTCAGACAAGAGGTGGGCCAGGGCCACTCTAACGTCAGGAGTGTGTCCTGCCACGTTACATTCTCTGGCTGCCTGGGTTCAAATTCAAATCCCATTCTTTCCCAGTTTGGGTGTTTGTTTGCGTCCAATACAATAAGACCCATCCATCTATCCCAGTCAGTCAACAGGTGGGCCAGGGCCACTCCAACATCAGGAGTGTGTCCTGCCATGTTATCAATGAAATAACTCATTAAATCAATAGGCTCAAACACTTCGAATTTGAAAATTAATTCCGAGGCACCAAATTGTGTCGGAACCCCGTTCTGAACCCCAAAAAAATCTGATTTAATTCTGAATTATGATAATTCCAAGGAAATCGTGCATGCCTAGTTTGCAATGTACATAGCATTTACATGGTCTGCTACATTGTGCCTGTCCCAATAAAGGAGGTAAAGTCAAGGCAGGAAAGTCCACTTTCACTTAAAATGAACAAAAAATCAGATATGGAACACAGAGCACTTCCCAGCATTTTTCAATGGCATAACAATAACTATAAAGTGTTACCAGTGATTAATCCAGTAATCTGCAGTAAATTATTATTATTATTATTATTATTATTATTATTATTATTAGTAGTAGTAGTAGTAGTTGTTGTTGTTGTTAATGTTGTAATAATATTTCTTACCCACCTCTCCTCATGACTCGAGGCAGGTTACAACATTGCTAAAACACATAATCAAAACACATAATCATTTAAAAACACTATGTAAAATACACATATTAAAACGTATTTCCATAAAATACATATTTGAATACACAAAATTAGACATAGAATTGAAGTTTAAAATTTGTCATTAAAACTGTCTGGGGAGGTCTGCCAGAAGAGATAGGTCTTCACTTGTGTCTTAAATTCCGACAGCTGATTTAGCTGTTGAAGCTCTAATGACAGGTCATTCCACAGCCATGGGGCAGCCAAGGAAAAGGTCCTCTGAGTGGTGGTTGCCAGTTGTGTTCTGGCGGGCTGGAGCAGATGTCCCTCAGAGGACCTTAGTGTTCGGGGTGGATTGTACAGGAAAAGGTGATCCTGTAGGCAACCTGGACCCAAACCATGTAGGGCTTTAAAGGTAAAGGCAACACCTTATACTTTGCCTGGAAACTAATTGGCAGCCAGTGGGGTGACTTCTGGCTAGGGATGATATTCTCATTCATAGATGTTCCTGTAACCAGTTTAATTTAACTGCTGTATTTTAGAGCAAATGGCAACTGCTTTCCGAACTTGGCAAAAAGGTAGATCAATCTAATGCACATAGCAGAAGTCCAACCTTGAGGTTACCAGCACATGGACTACCATCTTTAGGTCCTCCAAATCTAGGAAGGGGTGCAGCTAGCATATCAGCTGAAGCTGATAATAAGCAATCCTGACTCTCACATCTACCTGGGTTGACATTTGGAGAGATGGACCCAGGAGCACTCCCAAGCTGTAAACACCGTCTTTTTTTGGGCGGTGGGGGAGGTGTAATCCTATCCAAGACTGGTTGATGCCTCCATCCCCAGATTATGAAACCTTGATGGCAAGCACCTCTGTTTTGCCTGGATTCAGTTTCGATTTGTTTTTCCTCATCCAGCCCATTACCTCCTCCAGGCATTCATTCAAAGGAGATATGCCATCCTTAGTTGAAGCTGTTTTTAAAGGCATGGAAAAATATATTTGGGTGGCATCAGCATACTGATAACACCCCACCCCATGCCTATGGATGATCTCTCCCAGTGGTTTCATGTAAATATTAAAGAACATTGGGGATAAAATGACTTCTGGGGTGATTAAAAGAATGTGAAACTTTACTAGTTCCTTTCAAAAGTAGCAGTCTGTGCTCTGATGTTTGTTTGTGTGTTCATACAGTGTGAACGACCATCTTCCTTTTTGTTGGCTCATTAGCAACAAAAGAATAACGTAGATTAAATATATAAATGCAGCTTGCTCCTTCTACTTATTTAAAAAAGAATACACTAATATGAGAACAACATTGAGGTAATTAAATATAAATGACCAAAATTAACAAATGAAATTTCTTTCTACATCCTGGTTGCTAAAGAGTGCAACAGGAATAAATATTTAAAAAAGCTTGAGTCACAGAGTTGACCAAAAATAACCAGGCAGCAATATTTTGTGAACTCATTAGCTGCTATATGCAAAATTTTCACTCACAACCCTGCCTCCTTTATTGCTACACTTACACCCTGTGTATTGCACTGTAGAGGGAATGCCAAATAATAAACTATGTATCCTTTGCATATAACAACTAATAAACTGTAAATACCAAACAATAAATCAAAATAATGTTTCAGTTATTGGGGTTGCATGCTGTGTGAGCACTTTTGGTGCCTATTACTAAACTGTACCCTATTATACATGGCATATAAACACATGGAGAGGTGCTGCATAGATGATGTAGTGGGCTGGATGAGGAACTTTAAACTGAAGTTGAATCCTGACAAGATATAGGCTCAGTGGATAGGTGGTTCTAGGAATTAAGGAAATGGCCTGTTCTGGATGAAGTTGCAGGTTCATAGCCTGGAAGTAATCCTAGATTGATCTCTGTCAGTAGAGACCTCAAGGGACTTTGACTTGGAGTGCTGAGAGTCCTCCTTGACTGCTCCATCAACTGGCCTTTTTTGAAAAGGGATACATGGGTCACAATAAACTGGTAACCTTCAGGACCAACTACTGTAATGTACTGTACTTTGCCAGAATTTCAAAGGAAATCAATTTGACAGGTTTGAGTATGAACCTCAGTCTCTTTGGAATTCAGGGTTCATTGCTTCTATGTTAGGAAATGTTTCAACAGAACTCCAGATACTAGAGCAAGAACATGTGTTATCAAGATCATGTTTGTTGCAGAGGACAATGTTTTCCTTCCACAGAAACTGTGATAGATCCATGGCTTCCAATTCAATTAAAACTAGTGGCAACTGATCTCTCCCATGTCAGTTGACTGAGTTTGGGTTTGAACTGTAAAGGAGATGTCCAAAGTAGTGAACGGTTTACTACCAGCAAATATGTTAAGCCCAAAAATTTGCTAGTTTCTGGATCTGTAAGAAATAACACAAAAGCAAGGTACAGCAGGGTCTCAGATATTTGTAAAATGCACCTTACTTATTTCATGGATTTTGGACCTTACCTCTGAAGGCTTTCTTTGTATAATGAAGGCTTGTACAACATATGACTGCTGCTCCTTATAGCTTATAAAGGTTTATGAGAGCTGACTCCACTGACAAACCAAATGTCTGAGGTGAAGTGAGAGCCCATTGTCATATACAGAGCATGCTAGAAGGATCTTGCCCTAATTATGGGAAATGAAAATGTTGTCTGGCCCTAAAAACATGGAGAAACAAGTAGAAGGGAAACTTAATTTTGTTCTCTGATAGATTTCATCTGAACAAGTTTTAGTAGGATTCTTTTTTAGGTCATTTGGGCTCGAGGTGATTTGTTATGTTTTGGAGCCTGGACAATTTATGTAAATGAAACAGTGTGTTTGGAAGATTAGAAGTGTGATATACAAGAATAATTTCAGCTCTCCATAGGATGCCACTGGCCTGATGCCTTGGAAGGGAAAGTAAAGCCTATTTTGACTGTAGAAAAACAAATGACTTTGGCACTCCTACAGCAGTGTTGTTTGACAGCAAGCTTGCAGTGTGGCTGTCATTACAAGTATCAAGAAATACTGGTGAGACAAGTCATGCAAAATATTAATTACATTCATAACCTAAACAATGTGACTCTGTGTCAAAAGAGAGAAAGTCCATTTAGGAGCTTGAAATGCACATATCAATGTTTTTTTATAAACAAAGGCATGTTGCTTGTCATGAAGCTATTCAACCACTGCTCCACCCCAATGCTTTTTCATGAAAGAAGTGAAGCTAGCAGCTACTTCATCTATCTTCTTAAAGCATAACCAATATCTCTAGGAGAAGACTAGGCCAATAGTCTTCTGCATGAATGCCATCATTCTGTGCTACTAAGCATGAACAAGTTATCTCTTGTTAAAATGATTAAGAACAAAGAATTTTGGAGTCATCATAATGAAAAGTATCGGCATGTCAGCATACTATGTCTTCTAAAAAGAAATGCTCTGGCACCCAAGCCTTGGAAATCCAGGTGGGAGCCAGAATCAGCACAAGGCATTTTGTTGCTTAAGGCAAAGGACATGATGACACTGTCTTAATCAAATTCAGAGGTTGATTGGACTCTCCCCCTGAATCTTACAGCAATAAAATAGTATCTTCTCCCACTTCTGTGGTTGTAGGCTCCTTTGGGGTCCAGAACAAATTAGGTGTTGGAAATGGGTATTACCTGGACTCAAGAGAAACAGAATGGAGGCTTTAACTTCTGTTCCTGATGCTTGGGACAGTTACTCTCCTACTGATAATCCCCTGGTCCAATGAGATCTACAGGTAATTTTCACCTATTCATGCTGGCTGAACCAGATTGGCTTTATTTTTTTTCCTATTCTATAAAAACATGCACACAAATGATAAACACATGTGTAAATATAGAAAGGAACCACAGAGCACATTAAAGTTATACATAAAAAGAGAAATTATCTGAATTAATTTCATACAGAAGAAGGAGAGTATGATATAATCACAAATCACGTTTAAAATATTACAAAGCAATCTTCAAATGTAAAGAAGAGTGAATACTTGTTCTCTATATTTATCATTCCAAAACATTCCTCACATTATCTTCCTTCCCATCAATGGATTATGATACTTCATAGTTAGGCTCAGTCAGTTTAAACAAGGTGCAGCAAGCGTGCACATAATTCTGCTTGAAAGGAAAAGTTAAATATTTTTCACATGGTAAGAAATTGAGATATTTCACATCTTAACATTACATCTCTCTGTATAGTCCTGGCTTTGAAGTGAGCATATGTGCTTGTAATTGTGAAGTGTTTACTGGCAGCAAAATGGTAGAAATTTTATTATGGAACATAGATTAGTGTGTGTGTGTGTGTGTGTAAAATAAGGTCAGTGTGTGCCATAGCATATCTTTCCAGATTGTGGACTGTTACCTGGAGAGTTCCTTGATAATAAAAAAGCCAATGATCCTTAACACATCCAAAGAATAATGCTATATAAAAGATGCATAGGCACCACTTTCTGAAAGCTGTCATGAACAGACCCTCAAAAGCTACTCCACTCCAAACACACTTTTGAAGAACCAGAGTGGAGAGGAATGATGTATTGCAAATGCCACCCTGGCAATAACTAAGAGGGTTTAATCTGTGAAAGGGAGAGTAATTGCTACTTTAGTGGTGACATAATGTTTGCAGAAGTACTTTGTATTTTGCTCTGGGAATTAAACAACAGTAATTGTGGTTTTATCTTACCTACAAAATGTACTCCAACATATTTTCGTTACAGAAATGACACCACAGAATATGCTTACATTTACTGCATTTTTCTAAACACTCCAGGTCTTGAATTATTTACTATGAAGCATATTATGAATTATACAAAGTGTTATTTTAAAAACTTTACCTGGCGTTTTGAATGGGAAACATGTTGGAAAGTATTATGGGGGCATTTTTTATTGTTGTCTGCAAATTTAAGTGAGACTCTTAAGAGCAAAACTGCTCACCGTATTAAATACTCATACAGCTGAGCCTCATTTTCTTCCTTCCTTCCTTCCTTCCTTCCTTCCTTCCTTCCTTCCTTCCTTCCTTCCTTCCTTCCTTCCTTCCTTCCTTTCTTCCCTCCCTCCCTCCTTCCCTCCTTCCTTCCTTCCTTCCTTCCTTCCTTCCTTTCCTTCAAAGTAAGCATGAAAGATACCAACCTGAATAAGGGGCACTATGCACAGAAATTAGAGTTTTAGCACATCCCTCGGCTCTCCCTTAGCTAATTTACCCCTTTGAATAATGACTAAAAAAAGAGGATGCACAATTTTCCTGAACATGGGGGTTCTAATTCAGAAGAAGGAGAGACTGCACAAGAGAGGGGGAAGACTATGTGTATCATGAGAAGTAAAAAAGAAGAAGAAGAAAGAAATGGAAGCTCAAGTCCATGCTATTTAACCTTGTATACAGCTCAGCTCAGCCCTGTGTCATTAATCAGTTTTAGCATGGAACTGATGCTTTCAGTAGGTAGTGGTTACAAAGCTTTGGGATTTTTTTAGCAGTCAAAGAATGAGGTTTTCCCAACTCTGGACACAAGGAAAACGGGAAAAGAAAGAAATTCAGATTTCCTATGTTGCCTCTGCAACAGGGTAGGAGAAAATGTGGTCTACAAAGTGTTGTTCGACTAATGCCTGCCATCCCTAGTCATGCTGGGTGTTGTATTCCCACAATATCTGCTTAGTAGGCATGGGCGAATTAATCAAAATCATTGTTAATCATAATAAATTCGCTAATTGTAATACATTCGAACGGGGTTCTGAGATGGTTTGGTGCTTCCAAATTAACCTTCCAATTCGAAGTGTTGGAGCCCATCCTTGGAATACCTTAGATATACCTTCGGATATATGAGAAAGCGTTTTCAACCAATCTCCTGCATTGGGCTTAAGAGCCCCATAGAAGCCTGGAGCGTTTTCACTCCTGGATATAGCATCAAAAAGGAGGAGGAAGAGAAGGGGCGTGTTCTGCAAGAGTATGCCTCCCTGTGCACAAAATGTGGAGCGAGGAATGGGTGGAAGGAAAAGAGGGAGGAAAGGGTGCCCTGTTAGCTGCTGCTGCTCCATCCAACCCAGGGCGACTACCTGTTCTCGGAAGGCCTTCTCCTTGTCCAGCTCCTTCTGCAGCCTCTCTGCCCAGGCATAGTGGCATTGGCTTGCTCCTGAAGGCTCTAGGTCTTGTGGCGCACTGTCTCCAAGGATCTCAGCCCCACTGCCATTGCGGAGGCAAGGAAGGAAGGAGGGAAGGAAGGAAGGAAGGAAGGAAGGAAGGAAGGAAGGAAGGAAGGAAGGAAGGAAGGAAGGAAGGAAGGAAGGAGGAGGAGGAGAAAAAGGAGAGGAAAGAAGCCACAGAAGTTTCCCTTGGCTTCCCTTTCTCTCTCCCTCTTTTGCACAAAGTTCTCCAAAGCTTTGCAAAAAAACCCCTGCAGCTCCCAATCCAGATTCTCCTCCTCCTCCTCACTCCCGAAGCAGCTCGATCTGAATCAAGCACCAGCTTTCCCTCATTCTCCTTCGCCTTCCTCGGCTGAGCCCATTTCACTCCTGGAGCATCGGGGCATTAGCCCCCATTTCACTCCTGGATATAGAAGGGGCATTAGCCCCGTGTTAGGCCCCGGGCTGTGGCACAGGCTGGTGAGCAGCCAGCTGCAACCAGCTACAACAAATGACTCTGACCAGGAGGTAATGAGTTCGAGGCTAGCTTGGAGCTTGCGTTTGTCTCTGTCTTTGTTCTATGTTAAGGCATTGAATGTTTGCCTTATACGTGTAATGTGATCCACCCTGAGTCCCCTTCGGGGTGAGAAGGGCGGAATATAAATACTGTAAATAAAAAAAGTTCACTCCTGGAGCATCAGGGCATTAGCCCCTGGGACACACACCCACTCCTAAGTGATGCCTGCAGAAACCTTAAGGCAAGGGAGTCTTTTGTTGGCTATCCCTCAAATATGTGAGGTACTTCCAACTTGTTGCATAGTAGAAGAGTCCCTTTACTTATTTATCTCATCAGAAATGTAAAACAGCTAGGAAAAGGTCAGGTTATCCGCTTACGCGAATATACCACCAAAGAAGTAAATGACTGTTTAATCCTTCTTCCACCTTTTGTGACTTCTTTAATTATATTCAGGATACTGAGAAAGAGTCTTTATATAAAGAGTAACAGTAACTTAGTTTATTTATAGCGTTCTTGTGGCAAAAGCGTAATGGTTACAAAGGTATAAATGCTTAGTAGCTAAGAAACAAGGTTTCAGTACAACTCTCCTCCAATCTTTTTCTTCATAAAAAGGAATGCGATATTACTACGTAAATACAGATTTTCGATAAATCTTGGCACCCACTCATTTGCATACAACCAATCAGGTCGCTCCTATGCAAAATAGCTCCTCTCCTGGTGCTGCTTCTCCCCGAGAACCACAAAATGTCTGCTCACATGCCAACCCTATAAGGTAGGTCAAGTCCCAACATCAACAAACATATTTAAATCTAGGCATTTCGTTACAGCCCCCATTTCACTCCTGGATATAGAATGGGGCATTAGCCCCCATTTCACTCCTGGAGCATCCGAACATTAGCCCCCATTTCACTCCTGGATATAGAATGGGGCATTCGAGCCCATTTCACTCCTGCAGCATCAGGGTAGTTGAGCCCATTTCACTCCTGGATATAGAATGGGGCATTAGCCCCCATTTCACTCCTGGAGCATCGGGGCATTTGAGCTCATTTCACTCCTGGATATAGAATGGGGCATAAGAGCCCGTGTTGAGACAGCATGGTGTAATGTGCTGGTTTGAAAGTTGGACTACGATTGTGGCTTGATTCCTCGCTCAGCCATGGAAACCCACTGGGTGATCTTGGGCAAATCACATACTCTCAGCCCCAGAAAACCCAGTGAAACAGGAAATAACACTTTTAAACCAGGAACAGATTTCCTTATTCAGAGGCTGATGGCCATCTGTCAGAAGTGATTTGATGGTGTACTATGATTTCTGTTCCTTGTTGATAAATGTCATTTCCTAATTGGTTCTGCCATAAAAACATGGTGAAACATGATTACATTGCCAAAATTTTGTCTTTGTGCAAAGGACATCGTCCTATAAAAAATAGCACATTATGGTTTGTTGAGTCTCTATCTGCCAATTTAACAAAGTTTCAGCCACAAAAACAAAGTTTCTGAAGTAGAACAACAACTTTCAAAGTAAATACAACCCAATGAAACAGGAAATAGCCCTTGCAATCCAGGAACAGATTTTTTATTATTAAAAATGTTTTTTAAAAATAAAAACTTTGAAAATTTGCCAAAAATCTGACGATAAGTCAAACGTTCTTAGATTTGGTGAGCTAACAGTGGTAAATATATTCTACCACTGTAGCAAATTTCATGAGGGAGAGAGAAGCCCCTCAATTTTCTCCATTGACAATAATGTTTTCCTTCATGTGCATGTGCATCCACCATTAACAAGGTACATACAAAGAACCAGAAGTTTTGGAAAGTTTTGAACTTTTTGCCTTCAAAATTCAGGAATGACTTTAGAAATGAAGTGCCAGCGCCCCCTACTTTTGAAGCAAGTTTGAACCATTTTTTTCATGGATCACACATGCCTACTGCTTAGCCCTCCTCTGCTTTAAACATAACAGTATTTTAGTTTCTTTTAGCTGAGCTCAGGCATACTATCCCTGGGCACTAACTGTAGGGGTATGCTGCCTTATCTCATTTTCTAAGAAACCAGGCATCTCTCATCCTGAATATATAATGAAATTTTAGGATGGAAATTTGTACATCTCTAAAAGGCTCTCTCTTAGACATCAGCAAAACAGAAAGCAAAGAAGGACAGTAGATTTGTTTAGACTCATTCGAATACACTGATTCTTCTCCATGGAAACAAAAAACAAGACACAATAGAGCAGCATTTCTCAACCTGGGGGTTGTGACCCTAGGGGGGGGGTCCAAAGGGGGTGTCAGAGGGGTTGCCAAAGACCTTCAGAAAATACATATTTCTGGTGATCTTAGAAATTCCTATGGCAGAGAAGGCTGAATATCTCTCTGCCTGTCCTTCTCTTCCTTTTTGGAAACAGATGGTGAATCCTCCCACCAAAAGCCCTCCCCCTGCTGTGATTGGCCAGCTTCTCAGCTTGGATTCATGAAGACCAAACAGGATTTTTGTCAAAATAAAGATAACATGGGGATAGTTCTAAATGCAGCTGGATATCTACAAGTGCACAACGAAAAGCAAGGGGAGTTGGTATTCTTAGATGTATATAAAGCTTCTGATAACATCTCTTGGGTTTTTATAGATGAATTACTTCCTTACTTCCACTGTCGTCTGAGTATGATGGCCTTCCAAGTGTAGTGTCTTGGCAGTGGATACATAGATGACTATGAAGCCCTATTCTTAACCCGCATGTTCTTCCACAGTGAGGACATTGGTTTCCAGGTGGAAGGCGGTCCTGGTCAGGGTTGACTTGACACGCCTTCCTCTTGGCATGTTTCTTCTTTTTGCCCTCCATTTGTGCCTCTTCAAATTCCATAGCACTGCTGGTCACAGCTGACCCCCACCAGTGTACACATTTGGGCATATTTAGTATTCGCGCCAAGTTTCATCCAGATCCATCATTGTTTGAGTCCACAGTGCTCTCTGGATATAGGTGAACTACAACTCCAAAACTCAAGGTCAGTGTCCACCAAACCCTTCCAGTATTTTATGTTGATCATGGAAGTTCTGTGTGCCAAGTTTGGTTCAATTCTAATTTTAGTGCAATTCAGAATTCTCTTTGATTGTAGGTTAACTATAAATCCCAGCAACTACGACTACCAAATTACAAAAATCAATCCCAGTCCCCCAACCCCATCAGTATTCAAATTTGGGCATGTTGGTTATTTGTGCCAAATTTCCTCCAGTGAATGAAAATACCTCCTGCATATCAGATATTTACATTTGATTTATAACAGTAGCAAAATTACAGTTATGAAGTAACAACTAAAATAATGTTATGTTTGGGGGTCACCACAACATGAGGAACTGTATTCAGGGGTCACAGCATTAGGAAGGTTGAGAACTACTGATACAGAGGATTTATCTGCTCCTATATGTGCAGCTAAGAAAGCTTTCTTCTCTGCACACCTTGCCGCTCTGAATTCCTATATCCCTCCCACCACTCAGGGAATGGATTGATTGTGTTTTTCCTGCATGGCAGAAGAGGGTTGGACTGGATGGCCTCTGGGGTTTCTATTATTATTATTATTATTATTATTATTATTATTATTATTATTATTATTATTTTATTATGACATAGCAAACAAGATAGATATGCTGGATTTCGTATCACAAAATCACAAGTCGAACACTTCCCAAATGTCTGTGTGATGTATTTTTGGATGATGCGTGCAGATCCCAGTAGGGTGGCCTTTTATTATTATTATTATTATTATTATTATTATTATTATTATTATTATTATTATTATTAAGACTGGGTAGCCATCTTTTGAGGGTGCTTTGATTGTGCTTTTCCTGCATGGCAGAAGAGAGTTGGTCCGAATGGCCCTGGGGATCTTCCATTTAAATACTGTTAAGTTTATTGGTTAAGTTGGTTAAAATTGTTATTCATTTTAAGTATTGTATTGTTCTTTCTTTCTTTCTTTCTTTCTTTCTTTCTTTCTTTCTTTTTCTTTCTTTCCTTTTTTTGCACTGTGTGAATTGGTTCACACAAACACTCTCCAGCCAGCCAACACTGGCCCAGCCCATGCCTGGTATATACATATTAAATATAATATAATATAATATAATATAATATAATATAATATAATAACATTTATTGGGACTCCACTAGAAATTTTTGCTGCAAAAGGACTCTGCAGCTGAAAAGGTTTGAGAACCCCTGGCCTAGAGGGACTAGGAATCAGAGGCACTGTGTTGCAATGGTTCCAGTTGTACCTCTCAAGTAGGTTCCAGATAGAGGTGCTTGAGGATGCTTACTCCTCAAAAAAGGAGTTATTTCTTATTGAGAGAACCACATTTAGAACTAAGCATTCTAATCTAAACAGGAATACAGTATGGCTCATCCTGGTGGTAAAGGTCAGGGCAATTTGCTCTGCAATTCAAGTTAACACTTACACAGTGTTTACTTGCATTCTGGTGAACAGACCTAACTAATGGGATGAGGTAACTGCCCCAAGCACCAGGTACTGGGAAACAACCGTTGCAGCTTCCATTTTGTTTCTCTTGAGTTCAGACTATTCTCTTCTCCACTACCCAAATTGTTTTGGACCCCAGGATAGCCTATAGCTGAGAAGGCCCTATGTAATTGTCATAATTCCTAAACTGCATTATATAAACACCTTTGCAAAAGCATACAAAAAGCTTGATCTCTCACTGAATATCAAGAAAACCAAAGTGCTATTTCAGCAGGCACCAGCCAATCCCTCTGCAATGCCAGAAATACAGCTTAATGGTGTAATGTTGGAAAATGATGCCCATTTCTGCTACTTTGGCAACCACTTCTCCACAAAAGTCATCATCAACACTAAAATACAACATTGTCTGAGTTCTGTAAGTGCAGCCTTTTTTGAAGGAATCAGAAAGTGTTTGAGAATCAGGACATTTGTAGAAATACCAAGATGTTTGTTTATAAAGCTAATGTCTTCACAACCCTGTTATATGCCTGTGAAATGTCGACCATCTACGGATGCCACATTCAACTTTTGGAATGATTCCATCAACATTGCCTCTGAAAAATCCTGCACATATCTTGGGAAGACAAATGGACAAATGTCAGTATTCTGGAAGAAGCAACGACCATCAGCATTGAAGCAATGATCTCCCAGCATCAACTTGTCCAAATGCCTGATCACTGTCTCCCAAAGCAGTTATGTGTCAAGAGAAACATGTTAAGAGGAAGGCACACCAAGCCAGCCATTGTTGGAATCGCCTTCCATATGGAAATTGATGTCTTCACTACAGAAGAACATGCGGATTGAGAATAGGCCTCTATAGCCACCTATGGACCCACCACCATGACCCTACACTTGGAAGACAATCATACTTGGCCACAAGTGATAACCTATGATGATGATATGGCAGTGTTGACAGGGCCTAGAATTACTTTGAAACCCTTCTTTGTCACTGGAGACCTGGGTGTACTCCATGGCTTAGTCCTAGAGCTCCAGCCTTTCCTAGACAGGAATAACTTAATTGTAGTAGTCCACATATTGGCAACTTCTCAATTAGGCTACAGGAAAACCTCATTATTATTATTATTATTATTATTATTATTATTATTATTATTATTATTAAATCTTTATTTATATCCAGCTTTTCTCCCTCACGGGACCCAAAGCAGCTTACAACATATTAAAATCACATAAACACCAATCAAAGTTAAAGGTAAAGGTAAAGGTTTCCCCTGACGTTAAGTCCAGTCATGTCTGACTCTGGGGGTTGGTGCTCATCTCCATTTCTAAGTCAAAGAGCCGGCGTTGTCCGTAGACACCTCCAAGGTCATATGGCCAGCATGACTGCATGGAGCGCCATTACCCTCCTGCCGGAGCAGTACCTATTGATCTACTCACATTGGCATGTTTTCGAACTGCTAGGTTGGCAGGAGCTGGAGCTAACAGCGGCCACTCACGCCGCTCCCGGGGATTTGAACCTGGCACCTTTCGGTCTCCAGCTCAGTGCTTTAATGCACTTCGCCACCGGGGCTCCTACCAATCAAAGTACATCACAATAATATAAGCATAATAGAATAAACAGATTCAAAAACAAAAACAAAAAAAACCCAACTATAATATACATTCAAGTTCATGAATGTAAATAAAGCCTCTCACAAAAAATGTCATTTTTAGAAAGTTTTATTTTGCTTACACAACTTGTGCCTTTCTTGCTTGTCCTCTGTCTGTCTGAGTGGTTATTAAGCAAAATCAGTATTGGCAGATAGTGAAGGAGAGCTGGAGAAAGACTTTTGGTATCATGTTATAGCAACATGCTTGCAATAAATGATGCAATAAGCTTGAGCTTTGTCTATTCTAGATGATCCTACTACCATTACGTGTGCCTCCTTACAGCAAGTGTTGCCTCCAGAATCTCTGACTGAGTAATGCATTAACAGTGGGACAGAAAAAAAAGGAAACATATATGCAATAGCTATCTCTCTCACACCAGGCAACTCAGCATGTTAAAAAACATAGATCTATATGTTTGGCCACTAAAATGGAAATCATAGGAAGAGTGGAGTTTGGTGAGAGAAAGAAAAAATCTTGTCATGTAAGTGTTATTTATTGCTATAATTGTATTATTTTACTTTGCTTAATAATGTGTTATTATGTTGTTATGTAATGTTGTGTTGTTTTTATGATTGGAAATCTCCCTGAGTCCCATCCGGGAGATAGGGCGGTATATAAATAAAGTTGTTGTTATTGTTGTTGTTGTTGTTGTTGTTGTTGTTGTTATTATTATTATTATTATTATTATTATTATTATTATTATTTCTTGGTATAAGCTTTTACGTGGTTTCTAGAAGGATCAAAATGTTTCTTTATACTTATGTGAGGCTTTCATAACCTGGTTGTTCATTTGTTAGTTTTGGATAAAAGGGTTTGCTTAACATGGTTGAGCAATGTTTAGCAGTATAAATTATTTTGCAGTGAAACTATATCTTTCCATGCTATTTCTACCTCTGATATACAATTTTTTTGTTAAAGAAGTAAGGCCCAAGAACAAATTAATTTTGTTATCTTAGGTATAGCTCTACTTCAATGTCAGTGACAACAAAGGAGATTTAAAGCTAACCAAAAAATATGGTATAAACACCAAGAACTGAAAAGGCCTGGCACTACCAACAATGCTATGGATGTTGAAGAGGTTCAAAAAGAGGGTGAAAAGAAAAAATGTGCTGAGAGGAAGACATGTCAAGCCAACCCTTGTCATGACTGCCTTCCTTCTGGAAATCTTTGCCCTCATTGTGAAAGACCACGTGGATCCAGAGTAGGTCCTCACAGTTATTTTAGGATCCACCACCAAGACTCTGGAAGACAATTATACTCATCCATGAGTAATTGTCGCCCATGATGATGATGGTGATACTTCAATGCACTCTACATGGGACTGCCTTTGGAGATGACTCAAACACTGCAACTGGTTCAAAATACAGCAGTTACACCAGTTTTATGAAAATAGTATGGACTGCCAATTCCTTTCTTGTCTGATTGGCCCAGATCTTTTGATCCAACTCATGATTTTAACATCATTTTGTATATTGACCTTTTATAATTGTTTTATCCATGTTGATGTTTTATTGTTGGCTGATTTGTTTATTGTTCTTGTTTTGATTTTGTGCTGTTGCATCCAGACATGGCCCCATGTAAGCTGCCCCGAGTCCCTTCGGGGAGATGGGGCGGGGTATAAGAATAAAGTTATTATTATGATATTATTATTCAAAATGTGGATAACAACATTTAAAGTCTTAAAAGATTTGGAGCACATCTACACTGACCACACAGATCAGTTTCAAACCAGCATAGAAGAAAGTGATTTGAGTGTCTGGATGGTTACCAATAGGATATTTACCATAGTTTAAACTGTGTCAATCTTAAGCAACAGAGGCCAGATGTATACTGTCATATAATCCATTTTCTGAATCCAGATTACTTGCTTTGAACTGAATTATATGAGTTTAGACTGCCATAATCCAATCCAAAGTGGAAAATCTGAATTCAGAAACTGGATTATATGGCAATGGAGTTGGGGCCCAAAAAGGGTATTTAAATGTGATGGTTAAACATACAATATTTGAATACCCTTTTCGGGCCCCAACTCCATTGCCATATAATCCAGTTTCTGAATCCAGATTTTCTGCTTTGGACTGGATTATATGGCAGTGTAAACTCATAATTCCATTCAAAGCGAATAATCCGGATTTAGAAAATGGATTATATAACAGTGTAGATCTGGCATCTTTTGTTTAAGTTTGACACAGTTGAAACTATGGTAAGTATCCCTTTGGTATGGCACACTAGTGGATAATGACAAAAAAAATTCACACTGGCCTCCAACTGACAAGAGTTCTTCTCTCACCCTGGACTTTCCACAGATATATATAAACCTTCCTTGCTTAATTTCTCCATACCTCACAACCTCTGAGGATGCCTGCCATAGATGTGGGTGAAACATCAGGAGAGAATACTTCTGGAACATGGCCATACAGCCCGGAAAACATACAACCCCCCAAAAGAATCTGCTGACTCTGAGCAGCCGTTTTTTCAGTGCTTTACTTCCTCTACATCATCAAGCCTCTAATATTTTACTGACATGGTTGAGTAGAGGACTGAATGGATTCTGGCCTACATGTATATCTAAAGTATAAAGGAAGCAAACTCATGCAAAATCTTAAGGACATCATTACAGGAGAGGACATACAGTATTTTTGAAATTCTATTATTTTATCTCATGTTCTAATCTGTACTGGAATTAACCAGAATTTGTTACCCGTGACAGTACTAGGAAGTGGAAAAAACTGCCCTGAAGGAAGATAATTAATCATCAGGTAGATTCTATCAGCAAAGCGTAAGACCATTGAATGGCAATGCATTATTCATCAGTCTTCTCTGTGAAAGGATACTGAATCTTGAAGATTTCATTTTTTCCTACAGTTTAGTTCAGCAGTCATTCTAGGCCACAGTTGATAGCTTGAGGATTCAACTATTATTGCATAGCAAAAGCATGACATCCATGATTTGTGTAAAAAGTTACTGAGCTGGGCTGACCAAAGACATTTTGTTGTGTGAAATAAAGGAGAAGATTGCAACCTTTCCTCAGTTCATGTACCGACATCAACAGGACTGGTGGCCGAAACTTTCTTTAGCACTGGCTATAAGCAGCATCCTTCACCACAGCAGCATGATAGTTCAAGGACTAAGGGCATATTTTTATGAATGAATTTATTTTCATAGGCAAAATAGACAAAAATTAAAAAAAAACTCACAGTGACTCACCCCATAATTCTCCCAAACCCTACCAACCCAAAACAGAAATACAAAGAAGAAGAAGACATTAAAAATACAATTGACTTTTCCTCCTCATCAAGTAAAGGCAACTATTTTTTTATCATGTCAGAAGCGGATTGAGAGCATACTGCAAGTTGCTTTTGGTGTAAGAGAATCGGCTGTCTACAAAGACATTACCATCCTGCTGGGAGACTTCTCTCATGTCCCCGCATGGAAAGCTAGGACAGGAGCTCACCCTGTCTCATGGATTCGAATCGCCATCATTCAGCCAGCAGAAGGGTTTACCCATTGCGCCACCACGGCCCCAAGGCTACTATCAAATTATTACATATACTTCTTATTCTACTTAATTACATTTCAACTTCTGCTACATGTAAGCCAGTAAGAATAATACATAACCACTGGTAATTTTCATATCACCAATTTATCCATTTTGAATTAAAATTCTGATTCTTACAAATATTAGTATATTACCATATTTACTTAAGTCTAATGCATGCTTTTTTGGCAAAATTACATAGCCAAAATTGAGGTGTACAGTGTTCCCTCACTACTTCGCAGTTCACTTTTTGTGGATTCGCTGTTTTGCGGTTTTTCAATAAACTCTAAAAGACTATTATAAATCATAAAAATTACAATTTACAGCCTAAGGAAAGGAAGAAGGAGAAGCCAAAGGGAGAGAAAAGGAGCCCAAGTGGCAACGGGAGGAGAAGGGGGTGATTTATCAACACATGCTTGGTTGATAAAGACTTAAAATAGTATATAACTACTAAATTAATGTATAACTATTAAAATAAATATAGGGTCCCTACTTCACGGATTTTCACTTATTGCGGGTGGTCCTGGGACCTAACCCCAACAATAAGTGAGGGAACACTGTACATTAGATTCAATGATACATTAGAATTGTGCATGCACACCCACGTGTGTTTCTTCATTATGCTGAAGCTACACCAAGGCTGATGAATTTGCCAGCCCTGCAAGGCTCCCAACTGATCTCATTCATGAGACTTTTAAAATCTTGTGAATGAAGTCTCCCCAACTGTATTCCTTTTTTATTTAAACTAATCATATCTTATCTCACATTATCCCCCTAATTTTGTCCTTGTTGTCTAACTTGATCTTATTGTATTCAATATTTTTAAATATAGTTTGTTATATTTCCTTTTCAATTTAAATGTTACACCTACCCACAAGTGATATTAATACAAGCACAGTTTAAACCAGGGGTCCCCAAACTAAGGCCCGCGGGCCAGATCCGGCCCGCCGGAGCCATTTATCCGGCCCGCGGCAGCTTTCCTCTCTTTCCTGCGTTGTCCCGCTCCCTGCACAAGATGTGGAGACTTGCCTTTCCGCCTTCCCGGCCACTTTTCTGCTCTATGAGCCTTTGAGCCTCACCTGGCTCCCCACTCTCCCTGCATAAGCTGTGGAGGAGCCTTGCCTTTTACTGCTGATTAAAAGGTATTTTAATTATTATTTAATTAATTATTAATTACTAAGGTGTGTTTCCTCCAGGTTTAGCAATACGTTGATCAGCAATATACTCTGGATTTCTCCCTGGGCTAGAGACCTGAGTGAGGGAGAGTTTCTTTCCCCACTCAGACGTCCAGTCCAGGAAGAAATCTGGAGTATATTGCTATTCTTGATTAGCAATATACTCCGGATTTCTCCCTGGGCTGGAGGCCTGAGTGAGGGAGAGTTTCTTTCCCCACTCAGGCTTCCAGTCCAGGGAGAAATCTGGAGTATATTGCTATTCTTGATTAGCAATATACTCCGGATTTCTCCCAGGACTGGAGACCTGAGTGAGGGAGAGTTTCTTTCCCCACTCAGGCTTCCAGTCCAGGGAGAAATCTGGAGTATATTGCTATTTCTGATTAGCAATATACTCCGGATTTCTCCCTGGGTTGGAGGCCTGAGTGAGGGAGAGTTTCTTTCCCCACTCAGGCTTCCAGTCCAGTGAGAAATCTGGAGTATATTGCTATTTCTGATTAGCAATATACTCTGGATTTTTCCCTGGGCTGGAGGCCTGAGTGAGGGAGAGTTTCTTTCCCCACTCAGGCTTCCAGTCCAGGGAGAAATCTGGAGTATATTGCTATTCTTGATTAGCAATATACTCCGGATTTCTCCCAGGACTGGAGACCTGAGTGAGGGAGAGTTTCTTTCCCCACTCAGGCTTCCAGTCCAGGGAGAAATCTGGAATATATTGCTATTTCTGATTAGCAATATACTCCGGATTTCTCCCTGGGCTGGAGGCCTGAGTGAGGGAGAGTTTCTTTCCCCACTCAGACTTCCAGTCCTGGGAGAAATCTGGAGTATATTGCTATTCTTGATTAGCAATATACTCCGGATTTCTCCCTGGGCTGGAGGCCTGAGTGAGGGAGAGTTTCTTTCCCCACTCAGACTTCCAGTCCAGGGAGAAATCTGGAGTATATTGCTATTCTTGATTAGCAATATACTCCGGATTTCTCCCTGGGCTGGAGACCTGAGTGAGGGAGAGTTTCTTTCCCCACTCAGACTTCCAGTCCTGGGAGAAATCTGGAGTATATTGCTATTCTTGATTAGCAATATACTCCGGATTTCTCCCTGGGCTGGAGGCCTGAGTGAGGGAGAGTTTCTTTCCCCACTCAGACTTCCAGTCCTGGGAGAAATCCGGAGTATATTGCTAATCAGAAATAGGTCCACAAGGGCACTTTTGGGCACAAGTGCACAAGGGCACTTTTGGGCACAAGGGCACTTTTGGACACTTTTGGACACTTTTGGGCACAAGGGCACTTTTGGGCACAAGGGCACTTTTGGGCACAAGGGCACTTGGGCACTTGGGCACAAGGGCACTTGGGCACTTGGGCACTAGGCCACTTGGGCACTAGGGCACTTGGGCACTAGGGCCAAGGGCACTTGGGCACTAGGGCACTTGGGCACTAGGGCACTAGGGCACTAGGGCACTTGGGCACAAGGGCACAAGGCCACTTGGGCACAAGGGCACTAGGCCACTTGGGCACAAGGGCACTAGGCCACTTGGGCACAAGGGCACTAGGCCACTTGGGCACAAGGGCACTAGGCCACTTGGGCACTAGGGCACAAGGCCACTTGGGCACAAGGGCACAAGGCCACTTGGGCACAAGGGCACTAGGCCACTTGGGCACAAGGGCACTAGGCCACTTGGGCACAAGGGCACAAGGCCACTTGGGCACAAGGGCACAAGGCCACTTGGGCACAAGGGCACAAGGCCACTTGGGCACAAGGGCACTAGGCCACTTGGGCACAAGGGCACTAGGCCACTTGGGCACAAGGGCACTAGGCCACTTGGGCACAGGGGCACTAGGCCACTTGGGCACAAGGGCACTAGGCCACTTGGGCATTAGGCCACTTGGGCACAAGGGCATTAGGCCACTTGGGCACAAGGGCACTAGGCCACTTGGGCACAAGGGCACTAGGCCACTTGGGCACAAGGGCACTTTTGGGCACAAGGGCACTTTTGGGCACAAGGGCACTTTTGGGCACAAGGGCACTTTTGGGCACAAGGGCACAAGGGCACTTTTGGGCACTTTTGGGCACAAGGGCACTTTTGGGCACAAGGGCACTTTTGGGCACAAGGGCACTTTTGGGCACAAGGGCACTTAAGGGCCCAAGGGCACTTTTGGGCACAAGGGCACTTTTGGGCACTTTTGGGCACAAGAGCACATGGGCACAAGGGCGCAAGGGCACTGTTGGGCACAAGGGCACTTTTGGGCACAAGGGCACTTTTGGGCACAAGGGCACTTTTGGGCACAAGGTGCCCTTGTGCCCTTGTGCCCAAAAGTGCCCTTGGGCCCTTAAGTCCCAAAAGTGCCCTTGTGCCCAAAAGTGCCCTTGTGCCCAAAAATGCCCAAAAGTGCCCTTGTGCCCAAAAGTGCCCTTGTGCCCAAAAGTGCCCAAAAGTGCCCTTGTGCCCAAAAGTGTCCAAAAGTGCCCTTGTGCCCTTGTGCCCAAAAGTGCCCTTGTGCCCAAAAGTGCCCTTGTGCCCAAAAGTGCCCAAAAGTGCCCAAAAGTGCCCTTGTGCCCAAAAGTGTCCAAAAGTGCCCTTGTGCCCTTGTGCCCAAAAGTGCCCTTGTGCCCAAAAGTGCCCTTGTGCCCAAAAGTGCCCTTGTGCCCAAAAGTGCCCTTGTGCCCAAAAGTGCCCTTGTGCCCAAAAGTGCCCAAAAGTGCCCAAAAGTGCCCTTGTGCCCAAAAGTGCCCTTGTGCCCAGAAGTGCCCTTGTGCCCTTCTGCCCTTCTGCCCTTGTGCCCAAAAGTGCCCTTGTGACCTTGTGCCCAAAAGTGCCCAAAAGTGTCCAAAAGTGCCCTTGTGCCCTTGTGCCCAAAAGTGCCCTTGTGCCCAGTCCAGGGAGAAATCTGGAGTATATTGCTATATCGGATTTCTCCCTGGGCTGGAGGCCTTAGTGGGGCCTCTCCATTATTATTATTATTATTATTATTATTATTATTATTATTATTATTATTATTATTATTGTTATTATTAACATTGAGTCTGGGTGGCCATCTGTCAGGGGTGCTTTGCTGTGCTTTTGGTGCACAAAGGCAGAAGGGGGTTGGACTAAATGGCCCAAGGGTCTCTTCCAACCCTCTTTATTATTATTATTATTATTATTATTATTATTATTATTATTATTATTATTAACATTGAGGCTGTATTTGTTTCTTTTTTTAACCTCAAAATAAAATATGTGCCATGTGCATAGGCATTTGTTCATAGTTTTTTTAAAAAAACTATAGTCCGGCCCTCCAACGGTCTGAGGGACTGTTAACTGGCCCCCCGTTTAAAAAGTTTGGGGACCCCTGGTTTAAACATTCTATTTGTTGTGCACCCCCATTTTTTCCTTTTAAATCTAACTTGATCTTATTGTATTCCAACATTTTTCCAGTATATCTTATTGTATTTCCTCTTAATTTTAAATATTTCACTTGCCCATAGATCAATACAAGCAGTTTAAGCATTTTCTGACAATGGATATCATGTGTAAGTTGTTTCCAGGGCTGGTCCAACAATGAGGCGAATTAAGCAGTCGCTTCGGGTGCAAAACATACGGGGGCGCAGTCGAGACTGCTTTTTCTGTTGATTTCTTGTAAAACATGATGTTTTGGTGTTTAATTTGTAAAATCTTAATGTAATTTGATGTTTAATAGGCTTTTCCTTAATCCCTCCTTATTATCCAACATTTTTGCTTATCCAACACTTTTATTTTTCAGTGATTGGTTTTGGGAGGGGGGTGCCAAAATTCTGTTCGCCTACACTTGAAAAATACCCAGGGCCGGCTCTGGTTGTTTCTATAGTTTGTTCACAAATAAAGTCCTTATCATAACCATAGGCTATCACTCAAGGCCGAGTATGATTGTCTTCCAAGGGTAGAGTCTTGGAAGTGGGTCCATGACTGTAGAGACTTGTTCTGAATCCACATAGTCTTTCACAATGATGACACAGATTTCCAGATGGAAGGCAGTCCCAACAAATGTTTGCTTGATGCACCTTCCTCTTGGAACATTTCTCCCTCTGTTCATGCCTCTTCAAAATCCATCACACTGTTGATAGCAGCAGATCTTCTGTTAGAATACTCAGAGTTCCCAGTTCTACATGTTTATTTCACATTTTTTAGCTTTAAGCCCATCTTTAAATCTTTTTTGATGTTCACTGACATTCTATTTTCTGTTCTTGAGCTGAGAGTAAAGTAACTGCTTTGGAAGACGGTGATCAGGCATTTCAGACAATGTGGCTAGTCCAGCAAAGTTCATAGCAGGGAATCATCACTTGAATGCTGGACACCTTTATTTCTCCTAAAAAAACTGATGTTTGTCCCAAGAGATTTGCAGGATTTTTTTAAAGGCAATGTTGATGGAATCATTCCAGAAGTCAAGAGTGACATTTTTATATGGTCCATGTTTCATAGGTGCACAATAGAATTGGAGGTACATTAGCATTATAAACAAGCATTTTGGTAACTTTATCTCAATCCTCAAACACTCTCTGCTTCATTAAAAACGCTGAGCTTGCAGAGCTCAGATGGTATTATATTTCGGCACTGATGTCAACATTTGTGGAGGTGGTTGCCTAGGTAGAGGAAATGGTCAACATTGTCAAGTATTACACCATTAAGCTTTATTGCTGACATTGCAGAGGGATTGGTTGGTGCCTGCTGGTAGAGCACTTTGGTTTTCTTGATGTTCAATGAGAGGCCAAACTTTTCATATGCTTCTGCGAAGGTAGTGTGTAATAGATTTTTAGTTTTCATATTTAAGTTTCCAGATCTCTGACAATAAATGCAAACATAAGTTGTAAATTTTAAGAAGCTGAAGAAGAAAGAAACAACTTCAACAGATAAGGAATCCTCATATTCTCAACTCTTCCAATATTAATTGATCAGCAAAAGTATCGTGCATTGTACCATATCAAGGACAGAACACATAGTGAAGCAGGAGGAAACTCATCCTACCATTTTTGGGTTGAGACACACCCTATCCATGAACTGCTCTTGGGATACATAGTGTACCAGAGAAAAGGAAAAGCAGGGTTGCACCATCTCCCCCACAAAGCGGGAAGCATGGAAAGGACCAATACCATTCCTATGGCAAAAGCAATCTCTTCTGTGCTCTATTCCCACACAATGAGCCCAAAGAAGCTTTGAATTGTATGAAACCTTTCTTTTTCTAAAAAGAGTTTGTGTAAATTGTTAGTTATACTTGTTTGTCAGTGCCTATAGAACTTTTTCCAGAACAAGTGGCAACCTGAGGGATTCAAGATCTGCATTCTGAAAGCTGATCTATTTAGAGGCTAAATAAGATTATGATTATCTAGAGTCTGCTTAGGAATAGATACAGTGACAAATTGCTTGTGTGTTTCTTTTCTTTTACAAAAGTGTTATCTTGCAGTTAGTAAGATGTAAGATAAGCAAGTCACTCAGGAAGTCCAAAGTAATGCAAATGGTGCACATTTTATTCACAAATCTCAAGATCAACCTCTTTTTCAGGGATAACAGATATTGTGACTTTAATAACATAAATCTGCCTAAGGCAGTGTGGGTTGTTTTTGTGAATTTCTTGATACGTAGTATAAAACTTTGAGATCTTTTTTTGATATATTTATAGCAAAGCTTGCACTAATAATTAAAAAAATAACTAGTTACATTACCCCTTAATTTTGATCACCCATCATGTCACTACATGTTAAGTGTTACTTTAGTTCAAAAAATAACTAACTGGATTAATGCTTATTAACATGCCAGCATTACCCTTAATCTTGGACCACTGAAAAATACAGGAAAATGCTCTATCAGATCATCATAGTTTGTCTACCTCCTTCATCATCATAATTTGGAATGAACTACCCCAGTTAGACTATGCAAAGGCATAATATAGCAGAACAGAGACAGCACAAATGCAGTAAGGGACATTCAGAAGTCATTCAGTTCCTCACTTTGCCACATCTCCCTGTATGTGAGGGCCCTTCTACACAGACCCTAAAACATGAATGAAACTGGGATAAAGGGAGTGGTAGCCAAATGATGTTTAAAGAAAATGCATGCTGATTTGCATTAACAGCTGGAAAACACAAGTTAAAAAGGTGCACTTAAAATCTGATTTCAGCCAAAAAAAAAAAAAAAACCAACCCATATTTGCATGTCTGTATATCCCTGCAATCAAGAAAAACATGTGACTTCATTGCTATATGTGGCTGTGGACTGCTTCAATGTATGTACATGTGTTAAAATCCCAAAACAGCTGATGAAGGCTGTAAACAAATGGAGTCACAGACACACAGGTGGCTACATGGAAGCACAATTGGAAAGCAATTACAATGAGAACTCTCTGCAAACATTCCTTTGTTCTGATGTTTATGACATTAAACAGAGCTTGAATTTATAAGAAGGTGAGGAGAGATAATGAGAAATCTGCTTGTGTGCACATTTAGATATCTGAATCAGCACATATGAGGTCCAGCGCATCTTGGAAAGTCAATTTAAAAAACTTCTACCAGATGTCCTCCATCCATCTTGTGGATTTCTAAAATCAGCTACAAATGAAGCATCAGGACACCGGAGGAGAATTTACTGGGACTGACAGCTCCATGTTTGGACTAGCTGTCAGGACCCGGGATTTTTTGTCCCACTTCTTTGCCCTGGATTATGCCACTGTCTGGAAGCACCCTTAAATAATTGTTCTAAATCACATGTCTGCGCCAGTCTCATGTATGCAGAGAAATGTCCTAAACTCTCTCACACATGTTATACTACCACATTACATCCTGTTCTCACTCACTAAGAACATATTGTATTTTTGTTGGTTTGCTTGTTTGAGCTCCTATCTAAGGCCCCTTCCATACTGCCATAAAATCCAGTTTCAGATCCCAGATTATCTGCTTTGAACTGGTATATATAATGCAGTTCAAAGCAAATACTCTGGGATTATATACAAGGCTATATGGCAGTGAAGATCCAGCCTTAGTGGGCAAATTTCACCAGCATTTTGTGCATTTCTTTTTCTTTCATTAATTTTAATGCTTAATAGAATTATATAAGGAAGACTCTCAGTTTCATTTTAGAGTATGATGTTCCAACATAGCCATGGCCGTAGCCAGAAAAAAATTTCGGGAGGGGTTTTGAAAATTTCGGGGGGGTGGGGGGTTTAACCCCTAGCACACACCCCTCCCCGCTACAAACCTGTCAATATCTGCTTGAGATAGTGCCTGGAGGGACTCTTAATGTTTTGTGTCTCATAGACTTAGCATGGGGATTTGGTTAACCAGTTAAAATTCATGAGTAAACCAGGTTTTTTTTATAACCTGAAAAATTTCGGGGGGGGGGGGTTGAACCCCTAAAACCGCCCCCTCGCTACAGGCCTGAACATAGCAAAGCAGAAAAATGAAAACAAATCAAAAGGAAAAAAACATGTTAATAATAAGTTCCTATAAAAACTAACTTCTGTCCAAACATTTGTGAGTTAGGAGAAACCATTGATTTCTCCTAACCTCACATAATTTCCTGATCTAGATAACTCGTTTCATGCAATTTTAAGATAAATAACTTCAAATAAAATTTGATGAATGGTTCAACTTGTACCATAGCTGTGTTCTAATATCAACATTACTGGTCAAGGAATTAGGCCTCTGCATAAAAATGCAGGCCAAACAAAATACTTCAACACTCTTTGCTACATCAGTTGCAAAGAGCCAGAAGATGTAGGCTGATGGAACACCATGTCCAACATTATCTCAAGGATTTATCCTGTGCCATCCTAGAAAGAAGGAAATAATTTGGTTGGTAGAGCATTAGACTGGGAATCAAATGCTAAAGATGTGATTAGTTCCTACATTTTTCTTCCTTGGTGTTCCTCGGATTTCTTTGTGCATCTAACCAACCATCTCAAACTTCTTTTCCCTCTGTCTCTGCATTTCCATCAAGGCTTACCTTCTGTTTTTCTTCTTATTTATCACTTCTTCATTCTTTTATAAAGAGTTTTAAAGCTTTTTCTGTTGCCTTCCTCCTTTAAGAATGTCTACTCTTTTAACCACAGCAATGGAAAGTCCCTGATGTGTCACAAAAGTCTTAGGCAATCCCTCGTAGCTTGAGGAGGATTGTCTTCCATCTCTGGTGTCTTGGGGGTGGGTGCTTAGGTGGCTGAAGAGACCTATTCTTGATCTGCATGTTCTCCCACAGTGAGGACATCGGTTTCCAGGTGGAAGGCGGTCCCAGTCAGGGTTGGCTTGACAGGCCTTCCTCTTGGCACGTTTCTCCCTTAAGCCCTCCATTCGTGCCTCTTTGAACTCCGCAGCACTGCTGGTCACAGCTGACCTCCAATTAGAGCGCTCAGGGGCCAGGGCTTCCCAGTTCTCAGTGTCTATGCCACAGTTTTTAAGGTTGGCTTTAAGCCCATCTTTAAATCTCTTTTCCTGCCCACCAACATTACGTTTCCCATTCTTGAGTTCGGAGTAGAGTAGCTGCTTTGGGAGACGATGATCGGGCATTCGGACAACGTGGCCAGTCCAGTGGAGTTGATGGTGTAGGAGCATCGCTTCAATGCTGGTGGTGGTCTTTGCTTCCTCAAGCACGCTGACATTTGTCTGCCTGTCTTCCCAAGAGATTTGCAGGATTTTTCTGAGGCAACGCTGATGGAAACGCTCCAGGAGTTGAGCGTGATGTCGGTAGACCGTCCACGTTTCGCAGGCGTAGAGCAGGGTTTGGAGGACAATGGCTTTGTAAACAAACACCTTGGTATCTCTACAGATGTTCCAATCATCAAACACTCTCTGCTTTATTCTGAAAAATGCTGCACTCACAGAGCTCAGGCGGTGTTGTATTTCAGTGTTGATGTTGACTTTTGTGGAGAGGTGGCTGCCAAGGTAGCGGAAATGGTCAACGTTTTCTAATGTGACACCATTAAGTTGTATTCCTGGCTTTGCAGAGGGATTAGCTGGTGCCTCTTGGAAGAGCACTTTGGTTTTCTCGATGTTTAATGAGAGGCCGAGCTTCTCATATGCTTCTGTGAAGGTGTTTAGAGTGGCTTGTAGGTCTTCTGAGTGTGCACAGACTACGTTCGCATCGGCATATTGGAGTTTTATAACAGATGTTGTAGTGACCTTGGTTTTGGCTCTCAGTCTGCTGAGGTTAAATAGCTTGCCATCTGCCCGACAGATGATTTCCACACTGGTGGGAAGCTTTCCATCAACAAGGTGAAGTATCATAGCAATGAAGATGAAAAATAAGGTAGGGGCAATAACACATCCCTGCTTGACACCTGATTCCACCTTAAATGGGTCACTTTGGGAGCCGTTGCTGTCCAAGACTGTTGCCATCATGTCATCATGGAGGAGCCGCAGGATGTTCACAAATTTGTCAGGGCACCCGATTTTTTTGGAGGATGGTCCAGAGAACGCTGCGATTCACTGTGTCGAATGCCTTGGCAAGGTCAATGAATGCCATGTACAGAGGTTGATTTTGTTCCTTGCATTTTTCGTGCAGTGAAGATCATGTCCACTGTTCCTCTGGAGGGACGGAAGCCATTCTGGGATTCTGGGAGGGTGTCTTCTGAAACAGGGAGAAGGCTGTTGCAAGGATTCTTGTGAGAATTTTCCCAGCGGAGGTTAGAAGGGAGATACCGCGATAGTTCCCGCAGTCTGTTCTGTCCCCTTTCTTGAAAAGGGTGATGATGGTGGCATCCTTGAAGTCTGCTGAGATTTTCTCGGTCACCCACACTTTTTTAATGAGCTGGTGGAGTTGTTGTATCAGCTCAGATCCACCCTCTTTGAAGATTTCAGCAGGGATCCCATCAGGTCCGCTGGCTTTGTTGTTTTTTTGTTGGCTGATGGCATTGCTGACTTCTTCCAAACTAGGCAGTGCTGCAAGCTCATCCCTGGTTTGTTGTTGCGGGATTTGTGAGAGGGTCTCTTCGGCCACATTGGAGCTGCGATTCAGCAGGTTCTGGTAGTGCTCTTTCCAACGTAGTGCAATGGATGTTTTGTCCTTCAGAAGTTTGGTTCCATCTGATGAGCGTAGAGGCTGTATGCCATGGTTTCTTGGTCCGTAGATTATCTTTGTGGCTTTGAAAAATCCTCGAGCATCATGGGTGTCTGCAAAGTGTTGGATTTCTTCAGCCTCCTTTGTCCACCAGATGTTCTTGAGTTCTCTGGTCCTTCTTTGGACTTCAGCTTTTGCACTGGCATAGATCTTTTTCTTAGCAGCAGAGCTGGTGTCTCTCTGCCATGTTTGGAAGGCTTTCCTTTTGTTATCAATTAGCTGTTGGATCTCTTTGTCATTATCGTCAAACCAGTCTTGATGTTTCTTAGTTGGGTATCCAATAGTTTCTTCGCAAACTGTGATGATGGAGGTCTTCAGTTTGTTCCAATGTTCCTCAACATTTTCGGGGTGTTCTGTGGGTAGATGATCCTTGAGTGTTGTTTGGAGAAGGGCTTGTTTGGAGGGCTCCTGAAGGGCTTGGGTGTTCATTTTGTGCCTTGTTTTTCTTCCTTGGAGTCTGCGTTTGGGGACGATCTTGATAGCCATCGTGGATTGGATTAACCTGTGGTCTGTCCAGCAGTCATCAGCACCTGTCATGGCTCTTGTGAGAAGCATATTGCGGCGGTCTCTGGCACGTGTAATAACATACTCCAAGAGGTGCCAATGCTTTGACCGGGGGTGCTTCCATGATGTCTTGAGCTTGTTTTTCTAGTGGAAGAGCATGTTGGTGATGATAAGGTTGTGCTCTCCGCATTTGGTGAGAAGCAAGATGCCATTCGAGTTACTATTTCCGGCCCCATCTTTTCCTATGATCCCTGGCCGCAGGTCGGAATCCCGTCCAACTCTTGCATTAAAGTCCCCCAGGAGGATGATTTTGTCCTCCTTAGGTATCTCCGATAGGATGGTGTCCAGCTGACAATAAAAATTTTCCTTGATGTCTTTGTCAGCATCTAGTGTTGGTGCATAGGCACATATGATGGTTGCCTGTTGGTTTTTGGCAAGGTTAATTCGGAGGGTTGAGAGTTGTTCATTGATGCCAGTGGGTGCTTCAGTCAGGTGCTTCACCAGGTCATTTCTGATAGCAAAGCCAAACTCCATGTATTCTTTGCTCTTCTTCAGGCAGTCCCTTCCAGAAGGTGTAGCCTCCATTTTCTTCCTTCAGCTGTCTCTCTCCTGCTCTCTGGGTCTCCTGAAGCGCTGCTATGTCGATCTTAAAGCGTCAGTCCCTTTCTTTGTCTTTGCTTTCTAGGCTTCTAGGCTTCTTCACTTATTATCAATCAGTTTATAATTCATTCAACTCTTTCGATTATAAATTCCTTAATCACTATTGAATAAATTGATAATATAATCCATTCATTCATTCAATATAACTCATTTGTAATTGATAACTATTAATTAGTGCAGTTGATATATTGTTTCTTGTCTCTTTTAATCTCAAAGTTCATAAATTAATTGAAGTTTTAAAATCTTCCACAGCAGATTTGTCGAATCAATGATCCCAGTCAATTCTTTCAGTCTTTCCAACCCTTAGATATACGTTTGTTATAATTAGCCTCATTCTCTACCAGTCCCAGGAGAGCTTCATCAGATGGAAGTGAACGTTTTCTTAAAGATGAGACTTACTGGCTCTCGCCATTTCACGTCTCCTTCTTCCAGATCTTTCTTCTTAAGTTTAAAATGATCATGGGCAGCAGGAAATGTGGAGTTTCCCCTGCTTCCAGTAAAGAGCCCCACTTGTCACGGCTCCTTGGACCCGCTTGAACCTCACCCTTGAGGGGTGAGGGTCTTTGGGATCTTCGAGGGCTCTTTGCTGACTTTGTGTCAATCCGCGGGGAGTGAGGGAGCTTATAGCTTTACCTGGGCTCCTTCGACGGTTGGCTTTGCTGAAAACTCTCAGTAAGCCCATCCTGCTGCCTCCATTGTTCACCAGAAGTCCCAGTTTATTTCTTACTTTTTGGTTTTCATGGAGGGAAAGGGAAATTTGAAAACTGTGTGCAAGGAACAAACAAATAACAACAAAACAGCATCCCCTCCTTCTGATCACAGTGCAATGAACTGGAAAGAAATATGAAATACTGTTAGCTCTGCTAAGATCCTTCTGATTAATTTTCTTGGTGATTAATTAGGTAAATAAATTAAAGCTTATTGTTTGATTAAAAAGTTGTCTTTCATGATGTCAAGGCAGCACAAATGTCAATAAACTGACTTTGCCAAATAATCCAGTACTCATTAAGTCTGTGACCATTAAGTCTGATGTCGGATAACTAGTCCAAACTAGAGTAGACTCCAAACATTTGAATTTGCATAGGTGTTGTTTTTATCATTCAGCAATTGTTGAGATTATCAGTTGAATTATTGCAAAACCTACTATTTCACTAGTTTAAATCTGCCAATCTGTTCAGGATTGATTCTCTGCTTATGCATATCCATTCTAAATTGGATTCATTTCTAAATTAAACAAAAAATGGACCATTTTACTACAGATTCAGATATTTTTACCTTGTAAAACTGATCTGCAAAAAGGTTTGAATTTAAATAGATTTGACAGATTGGCCCTCTCTATACCTTTGGCTCCCACACCAAATTTCTTCCAAAGTACAATATTATAAAATATACAGTGGCATATATAGAAGTAGATGAATTGTACTAATTGTTCAAAGAATTAATTTGGAAACCCTCTGCTTAGTATTTATCTTTTTTGAAGCCAGTTACCACCTACTTTTGAAATAATATCAAATCTATCTAATTTTATTGAGCAATTAAAGACAGTTTTCCAGATGGTGTAAATGAAAATTGCCAATTGCAACTGACCTTTTTAAAAAGTCATTTTTGTTGATCAAAACCAGCTCAGGAATGCCATCTTGCAGTCACTCTAAAATCTCCCTAGGGGGGGGGGGGGAAATATAAATTGTAAAAATATAAAGTACAATAAATTTAAAGCACATGTGGGAGAAGATCCGCCTATCATATGAATACTTCTTCTTCTTCAATCACACAGTCGTTTCCGACTCTTCGTGACCTCATGGACCAGTCCACACCAGATCTCCCTGTTGGCCGTCTCCACCCCCAGCTCCTTCAAGGTCAAGCCAATCACTTCAAGGATACCATCCATCTTGCCCTTGGTCGGTCCCTCTTCTATTTTCTTTCCATTTTCCCTAGCATCATGATCTTTTCCAAGCTTTCCTGTCTTCTCATGATGTGGCCAAAATACTTCAGCTTTGCCTCTAATATCCTTCCCTCCAGTGAGCAGCCGGGCATTATTTCCTGGAGGATGGACTGGTTGGATCTTCTTGCAGTCCAAGGCACTCTCAGGATTTTCCTCCAGCACCAAAGTTCAAAAGCGTCTATCTTCCTTCGCTCAGCCTTCCTTATGGTCCAGCTCTCGCATCCATAGGTTACTATGGGGAATACCATTGCTTTAACTATGCAGAACTTCATTGCCAGTGTGATGTCTCTGCTTTTCACTATTTTATTGAGGTTGGCCATTGCTTTCCTCCCAAGAAGTAAACGCCTTCTGATTTCCTGGCTGCAGTCTGCATCTGCAGTGATCTTCCCGCCTAGAAATATAAAGTCTGTCACTGCCTCCACGTTTTCTCCCTCTATTTGCCAGTTATGAATACAGAAGTACAGAATTCTTCTACTCTGCATCTACATATTATTACATTTAGGTTCAGTGCTTCTAAATTTATAAGTACAGCATTTCCTCCCATCCTCAGCAAAGGGCAAGGTTTGCAGCTGCAATTTCCTGCAGAAGAGAAATGTTTTGGCACCAAAGAAAGTCCTTGAATATCTGCGGCAGCAATTTTGTGTCCAGCATTTTCACAACTCCACTATAGTAGCAGCCATAGTATTGGTGGCCATTTTGTCTGCACTAATTTCCATAGGCTCTAATGGTATTAGTGCATATAGTTTTAAAGAGCAAAGTAAAGTTTGTTTTGTGTTTACCTCTTGCATACACCGAAGGAAAGGAGCTAGAAGACTCAACCGATTCTAGTTTTTTGTTACAGCACTGAAATAGCAAAGGTGGTGACAGCAGGAGAGTTGGAGCAACATGGCTGGCTGTAAGTACATTCAGCACCACACCACTCAGTCCTCTTCATCCACACAGAGTTGTTGCTTAGGCAACCAGTGAGCAGCTAGAATGGATAGGCTTTCCAAAGAAAGTGCAGACAGACATTCACACAGCACCCACTCGCATAGAGATAGACACCCTAATGAAAAGACCCTTCAACTGTTGCTGGAACAGGAAACCTACCTGATTGCAAAGGCTGAAGATGCTTGGAAACACCTGCAAATATGGCATGCACATATTGCCAATCTCCAGAGACCTTGAAGAAATAGCAGCATGTAAAATAGAGCTCCAAGATAGGTTTTTTTTTTACAATGGAGAGCCCTAATAGAAAGGCGACAGCAAGTCCTTAAAAAAATCAACAATGATGAAGCTCATACAAAGCTGCAAGCACTATTGCTTGATGCTCCGAGCAAAGAAAGAGACTTTAACACTGTGCACGAAGCCGCACTCTCCCAGCTTCAGGAATTCCAACTGAGGGAGGCTAGCATTTCACCCGCTTCTAGAAGCCTCAAATCCAGCGGGAGATTCTATCCTTTGCGACCTCAAAGTGCCAAGAGTTCTGCCACGCACCATTCACATGTGTCATCTTTGCACAGATGCAGTTCAAATTCCAGACATTTTAGCGATAGTTGTTCATCTAACCTATGGCAGCCAAGGAGCTTGCTTTCTCCCAAATGGAAGCTCAGCAAGCCAAGCAGGAAGCTGAGATGAAAGCTCAGCAAGCCAAACAAGAAGCTGAGATGAAAACTCAGCAAGCCCAAATGGAAGTTCAGATGATGGCTCTACAAAGTGAAAGAAATATAATATAAAAGGCCAAAGAAGCAGCTAAGCTTGCTGTCAAGGCAAAGATTTTGGCCAGAACCCTTCAGGACAAGTTAATTCAAGAAAACGTTAGGTTCCTGCCTCAAGAAGACATCACAGACTAAGCTGTAAGTCCATTAAGACACCTTTTCACTTTTTTGTCCTAAGCTGTAAATCAATATGCTTTTGAACCAATTTGATTGCAGATCGTAATTTGCACCAACCATAAACTGTATATGAATGTACTTTTGAACCAATGATATAGCAACTTGTGGACCTGTACCAAGCACCTCTGTTTCTCATGGCTGGATGGCCATCTGTCGGGGGTGCTTTGAATGCGATTTCCTGCTTCTTAGCAGGGGGTTGGACTAGATGGCCCATGTGGTCTCTTCCAACTCTACTATTCTATGATTCTATGATTCTATGATTCATGTTGCTTCCTGGAAACTGCCTTGAGTCTTCCCAGGGAGATAGGGTGGGTTACAAATAAAGTTTATTATTATTATTATCATGTTTCCAAATGTATCTAAATAAGACCCATGCTTGTTTTTGGAAAACATGCTGAATTTGGGAGTTATTATTCCCCGGTGTCCACTGTGTAGAGCTAAATAAATCAATTTCTGTTTCTGCCTTCAACTCCTGTATATTTCATTGGACCAATTAGGAGCTGTAGCACACTGGGAGGACCCACGATTTCAGACAACAGTATCATGTCCATTGATTTTAAAAATATTATTATAGTCATAGGGAAAAGTGCAGTGGAGATAAAATACTATATTACTTTAGTGCTACATTTAGAAAAAGTCTGAAAAAAGAAAGGAAATTATTCTCTGAATGCAACCTATCACACATGAACTGTTTAACCTTGTAATTGGAACTTTAATGAGAGAAGGAAGATCCGAGAAAGGTTTCTGTAGCAAAAAAACCTCTCCTTTAACATATAACTCTCGTCATTAACACACATTTTGGTGCCTCAAATGTTAGCCCTTTTTCTGGGTATATCTGACCTGCTGATTCCAAATATGCTACTGGGCTTTTTTTCCCTATAAGCTCTACTTTTTGAGATACACAACATGTCATAGACAGAACGCCAGCAAGTAAAACAAAACTCAGTTTATTGAGGTTACAGAACTAAAACGCCCGTAAGGAACAAAGAACAGGGCAAACACTTAACTTCAGTGTGCTAAATAACCAAAAAGCAGCTCAGTTTGATCTTAAACAGTTCAAAGGGAAAAACCGGGTTAAACAGGAGTATAATCCGGATTAAATCAAAGAGCTTACTTCAGCTTGGCAAACAATGCAAACAAAAGAGAATCAACAGGAGTTGGAATGTAAACAAAAGACTGGCGGCAGATTCCTCTCTGCTACTCAGGAACAGCAGGGGAGTAAACCAGGCTTGTTTACTCCTTCCTGCAGCGAACGAGAGCGTGGTTGTAGTCAAGATTCAGGTTTAGGGTAACGGCAGTCAGCAGGGTCCCAATCCGGTCCAGAAGATCAAAAGCCAAGCGTAGTCGTCAAGGAATCCAAAGGTCACACCGATAGCCAGCAGAAGGGTTAATCCGGAATCGTAGTCAGTCAGTCCAGCGTCAATCCAGTGAAAGTAGATATTGCCCGTCAAAAAGACGACGGAGGTCCAAGCTATCAAGATTAAACACAAGTTGCACAGAGAAAAACCCCACACAGTTCCTCCCGCCGTCAATGCCCCGTCCTTGGTAAACTTACGTATCCAGTAATGAAACACACCCGTCTTCAGGAAATTCCCCAGCAAGAGCCCAAGTGTCCATCCAGATTACCTTGCCCAACGCAATTAAACATTGGTCCCAAACCCCATTTTATCACAGTTCAAGCTCATCATCGCTGTCAGCTGCCATCCCAATTCCAGACGCCCCAACATCATCATCCTCATCAGAGCTTAAGCACCTTCGACTACGCCCCACAGCATCCCCAGCTGTGGATCCCGCTCCATCCCTCCAACCAGTCCATGGGTCTGATCCTGCAACCCGCCAATCACCTCCCATGCTTTCATTGCCTGTTTCCCCAACACCCAAATCCTCCCTCACACGAGTCCATTCCATATCATCCTCCTCCGAGCTGGCCATCTCTTCCTCCAAACCCTGAGAAAAACCCTCAAATGAGTCCTCATCTGTCGGCTCTGCAAACAAATCCCGGAGCCGTTTCCTTTCACGCTCCTCGAGAGTGTCTGACTCTCGAGGAGTCTTACGACCCCTTCTTTCATTACCGGAGCCCGAAGGCTCAACCATAACACAACATATGCCATCTACCAATCTCCATCTGCTCACCCATAGAAAACCATGATAACCATATCTAAGAAACTAAAGCCAATGAAGTCTATCCAATACAATGTTCTGAATCAGTGCCCCAAATACAGGAACAGGTCTAAAAACAAGACATCTTGGGTTTTTTTTGTTGTTGTTGGATTGTGTTATCAGTGGAGCCACCAAGAAATTGGGAAGGAACTGAGACTGTGGATAAACCCAGAGGATTTACCCTCTGCCTGTCTTGGTAACTCTCAGGGCAGGGGAAAAACTCACTCTGGATTCAAAAAGTCACTGATATTTCTGAACATTTATGAAAAATACACAGACAGGAGGTATGACATATGGATATACATTTTTTAAAGAATCTCAATAAGTACAGATACAACTCCTGCCAAACTCTGGTTTTTTGGACTAATCTGGATCGGCAATCACTTTGCCAGGCAAATGTACCCAAGACAGACATCTTTAAAGGGAAAAAACAGTGTCTTTCTGTCTGTGTCTGCATAGAAAGGGATGCAACTATCCAATATGTATACCCAATATTATATATATGCCAGTTGAGTCTATCCTGGAAAATCTGCTTAGTGCAATTAGCTAGTCTAGTAGATGTCTGTGCACAGTCCTTTTGGGGTATGCTGTAACGTACAACTCAATCAAAGCTCCTCTGACAGATGGCCATCCAGTCTCTGTTTAAAAGCTTCCAAAAAAGAAGACTCTGAGGCAGCATAATCCACTGCTTGAATGGTTTTCACTGTCAGAAAGTTCTTCCTAATGCTTAGGTGGAATTTCATTTCTTGCCAATTGAATCAATTGCTTTGTGTCCTAGTGTCTGGAGCTGCAGGAAATAAATTTGTCTGTGTTCAACATGGTATATTTACTGTATATACTCGAGTATAAGCCTAGTTTTTCAGCCCTTTTTTTAAGACTGAAAAAGTCCCCCTCGGTTTATACTCGGGTGAGGGTCCTGGTTGGTTTATATTTGGGTCAGCTTATACTTGAGAATATATGGTACATTTATTGTTTTTCTCTATTATTATTGGTATTATTACATTTATTATTTTTCTCTATTATTATTGTTAGTATTACATTTATTATTTTTCTCTATTATTCTTGCTACTATTACATTTATTTTACTCTATTATTATTAATACATTTATTATTTCACTCTGATCTTATTATTATTATTATTGCATTTATTATTTTACTCTATTATTACATGAATTATTTTACTCTATTATTATTAGGATACATAAGCACATTTAAACTGAAGAAGATAAGAATAATGATTTGATCAGAGTTGGACAGTCTTATCTTAAATTTGAGCTTTATGTAAATATTCAAAAACATTTAACCTACTGATGCTTCAATTCATGTAATTTTATTGGTATCTATTTTTATTTCTGAAATTTACCACCCTCGGCTTATACTGGAGTCAATGTTTCCCCAGTTTTTTGTTGTAAAATTAGGTGCCTCGGCTTATATTCGGGTCAGCTTATACTCGAGTATATACGGTAATTAAAAAATTAAATATATCATGTCACCCTTCAACCTTCCCTTCTCCAGGCTAAATATATCCAAGCTGCTTTTCACTGGGCTTGGTTTCCAAGACCTTTTACCGTTTTGTCCACCCTAGACATGGTCCAAATTGTCGATATCCTTCTTCAATTGAGATGGCCAGGCCTGGACACAGTATTCCAGGTGAGGCTCGACCAAAGCGGAACAGACTGATACTAATACTTTCCTCAATCTCTAGACACTATATTCCTATTGATGTAGCCTAGAATTGGCTTTTTAAACTGCTGCATCACACAGTTGACTCAGATACTTCAAAGAAATGCAGCCTGAGTGCTAACTGGGGCAGATTACAAGGAAGAAAAGCCTCTGATTCAATATCCTGGAGCATGAAGATATTTCTTTAACACATTTGTAGACTGCCTAAAAGCTAAAGCTCTCTGAGAAATTCACAGGTATAAAGTATACAACCATGAAACTTGAATCATAATAAAACATAATGTATAACTCATAAAATATTTTAAGCAACAGAATAAAAACCAATTATAAATCAAATAATCTAACAGCAGAGCAGGATGTGGGAAGCACTAATAAACATTTAATGAATAAATACATGAAGCAATGTGAGGGTCTCTACCCTTAAAGCCTATGGTCGGTTTAGACCAGGGGTTCTCAACCTGGGGTCCCCAGATGTTTTTGGCCTTCAACTCCCAGAAATCCTAACAGCTGGTAAACTGGCGGGATTTCTGGAAGTTGTAGGCCAAAAACATATGGGGACCCCAGGTTGAGAACCACTGCTTTAGACTTTTGCTACTTTTTCAGAAACAAAGTGCATGTCAAACCTGCAGCACGACACAAATTATAACTGATGAGCTGTGTTAGGGTTAGTGATCCATTGGTTGTATAGAGCTACCATAACAACACATATAGCTGGGGCTATTATCTAAACCAGGGGTCCCCAAACTAAGGCCCGGGGGCCGGATGCGGCCCTCCAAGGTCATTTACCTGGTCCCTGTCCTAAACTTTAGACTTAGGGTTGACTTAAGTCTACCTGGTCTTTGGAGGTCTTTTTGCTTATCTATGGTCTTATGAGATCGTCTAGATGGTCTTTGAAGGTCTCTTTGCTTAGCTACGGCCTTATGAGACCATCTAGATGGCTTTTGGAGGTCACTTTCCTTACCTATGGTCCTATGAGACCGTCTAGATGGCCTTTGAGGGTCCCTTTCCTTACCTATGGTTTTATGAGATTGTCTAGATGGCCTTTGGGGGCCCCTTTCCTTACCTATGGTCTTATGAAACCATCTAGATCAGGGGTCCCCAAACTAAGGCCCGGGGGCCGGATGCGGCCCATCGAAGCCATTTATCCGGCCCCCACGGCACAAGGGCAAAAGGGGGTTGGGCTAAATGGCCCAAGGGGTCTCTTCCAACCCTCTTTATTATTATTATTATTATTATTATTATCATTGAGGCTGGGTGGCTATCTGTCAGGGGTGCTTTGTTTGTGCTTTTGGTGCACAAAGGCAGAAGGGGATTGGACTCAATGACCCAAGGGGTCTCTTCCAACCCTCTTTATTATTATTATTATTATTATTATTATTATTATTATTATTATTATTATTAACATTGAGGCTGGGTGGCTTTCAGTCAGGGGTGCTTTGCTTGTGCTTTCGTTGCACAAAGGCAGAAAGGGATTGGACTCAATGGCTCAAAGGGTCTCTTCCAACCCTCTTTTTTATTGTTGTTGTTATTATTGTTGTTGTTGTTGTTATTATTATTATTGCTCAGTGGCCAGCTATAGTCCGGCCCTCCAACAGTATGAAGGATCGTGAACTGGCCCCCTGTTTAAAAAGTTTGGGGACCCCTGATCTAGATGGTCTTTGGAGGTCTATTTGCTTACCTATGGTCTTATGAGATCGTCTAGATCAGGGGTCCCCAAACTAAGGCCCATGGGCCGGATGTGGCCCTCCAAGGTCATTTACCTGGCCTCTGTCTAAACTTTAGACTTCGGGTTGACCTAAGTCTGAAATGACTTGAAGGCACACAACAACAACAATCCTAATTTTGGACTATTTGATCATAGTCCGGCCCCCTAACAGTCTGAGGGACTGTGAATTGGCCCTCCACTTAAAAAGTTTGAGGACCCCTGATCTAAACATTTGGGATTTTTTTTTGATGCAAACTGTATCCAGGAAAGAACTCTGGCTGTGAAGAACTGCTGCATGTGCAAAGTATTGGTCATTAGCATACTTATGCAGTGGGATTTTTCTATAAGACACTGAAAATAATTGTATTTTATTTACTTATTGCATTTCTCTGCTACTAAGTAGTTGGAGTTCTCTTTTATTATTCCATTAAACAAGGCTTGTAGCTGTTGTTGTTGTTGTTGTTGTTGTTGTGTGTCTAAAATGTATGGAAGAATAAAAAATGTCTTCACCAGGCACCAAGAGTAGCTGCTGTTACCCCATTCTCTGGAATCTTTAAATTTATAGTTTTAAGAGGTACACAGATTTCTCAGTTAAAGAGATTTAATGCTCCAGGTGAGTTCACTGGCAAAGATGAAGTACTTCACAGCAATTATGTGATATGCATGAAACCTATAATTTTTTTTTAAAAAAGCTTTCCAATTGGCTGATCCTCTTTTAAGAATAGGGTTCTCTTCTTTTAAATTTCAAGCTAAAACTTGGAGTAAGCTCACCATCCCACTGAAGGCAAAGCACCAGACATTATTATTTGACAGCCCAAAGCTCGCAGTTTGTTTCAACAAGCAGTGTATGCTGAGCCATGGGATGAATAAAATATTCTGTGATCAAAGGAACAGTAGGTTTATTAATATCAATTATTCTGTAGCCATGAAGTGATTATTATGCATTATACCCAAGTTAACTCCAAAAGAGAGGGATGTTGTGCCACAATATTATTGCTGGCTTTTGTTTCTTGCTGCTTGATTTATCATCTACAAGGTATTCCCTGTTGTGCCAGGTGTGCATATTTAGCACACTTTGTTTAGTGAATTATTAGTTATGCCATTTATCAGTTTCCTTCTGAAGATAATAGAAAAGCTGTTGCATAAAAATATGAGCTAACACTGACTAACAAAATTAGTTATAAAACAATTAATTCTATAATTTTTTTTAATTTTTTTCTAAAAAAACCTTTACATAAAAGCAGAGAAAGCATCCCAGGACCACCTCCAATTAGCAGGAAAAGCATCATTATGACATTCCCTTGTTAACATGAACTTGACAAGAGATCAAAAAGATGTCACTTGTTTTTCAAATTTAATAAAATGAAAAAGTCATGTTCCTCCTAATAATCATGGTTACTAAGTTGCTCAGAATTTTCACTGAAAATGATAGAGTGGTTTCAGTAACTTCAGGTGGCATATAAGATGCATCCCCATATGTTTTTGGAATAGGTTTTTTTTTAAATAAGGAGAAAAATAGTACATACCAGATGCTTCGAAACCAAATAGTTCATTATTATAACCCAGTTAAACCCGGAATCAGAGCCAGCCCTAGGTATTTTTCAAGTGTAGGCAAACAGAATTTTGGCGCCCCTTCCCCCAAAACAATCACTGAAAAATAAAAGTGTTGGATAAGCGAAAATGTTGGATAATGAGGGATTAAGGAAAAGCCTATTAAACATCAAATTACATTAAGATTTTACAAATTACGCACCAAAACATCATGTTTTACAATCAACAGAAAAAGCAGTCTCGACTGCGCCCCCGTATGTTTGGCACCCGAAGCGACCGCTTAATTCGCCTCATTGTTGGACCGGCTCTGCCCGGAATAACAATCTTTTGTTTTAAAAAAAGCATTAACTTGAAATGAATATGTTCCAAGTGACAATAATGCCACCTGTACTTATTTGAAATAATAATAACAAAGGAAATACAGGCAGTCCCCAGGTTACAAACAAGATAGGTTCTGTAGGTTTGTTCATAAGTTGAATTTGCATGTAAATCAGAACAGGTACATTTTTAAGTGTGACTCCAGCCACAAATAAACATTATTTTAGCTTTGTATAAGATAAGGAACAGATAATACCCCCATGGTCTTTGTTTTCTTGTCTATGCCCCAGTTCGGAAGATTTCACCTCACTTTCTGTCCCAGTGATAATTGGATTTTGAAAAAAATGGCTTGTGATGGAAACAAGGATTTGTGAGAAAGTTCCAGCTGAGACACCCTTTTTCCATGATAACTCTTCTAGGAGTGAATTTCCCTTCCTAGGGGTAGATTTCTCTCGCTTCCTGTTGTCTCACCCCTGTTCTTAATTGAGTCATTTGTAAGTCAGCTGTATGTAACCTGGGGACAGCCTGTACATTTTTATATCTATCAGATAAGAAGACAGTTTTGTTAAAAATGGTTAAATGTATGTGTAATGAGTGTAGTTCATCCATTGCTTTTTAAAAATGGGATGAGAAACATTTTAGGGATTTAGGGATATTTTTAAGTTTATAACTTTAAATAACACGTTTTTACATGTATGAAGGGGAGAACACAAAGGAAGAGATACTATCTAGGGTTTATTGACTTTTAATTAATATTTTGGAATAAGCTCAGAAAGAAATAGGAAATTAGGTCAGCTGAACTAAGTTTTGTATTGTTATTGCTACCCAAGTTTCTTCTGGATCTGCAGTTAGCTGAAAAGCAAATATCTTTAGGTTTTTTTTTAAGTGTGAGCTCCATAATTGTTTAATAAAGCTAGCACAGTACCTTTGCTTGGAACTAAATCAATTGTATAACTCGATCCTGGAGTCTCCTGGGTGAAGAGTTAAAGGGGGGGGGGGATAGTATTAGAAGTCCAAGGACATCAGTTTCCCATTGGGGAAAAAAGTATATTTTTGAAGGGGTGGGGAGGCAAATCATGTCCTTATTCTCTTGCCATATTTGTTATGATTCATCTGCTGCAAAACTCACATCAGGCAACATGTAGTCAAAATGTCCCCACTTAAACCAAGACAACTGCGGATTCACTTGACATTGCCTCCTCTCTTGGTGACACAATCAAGTCTGCATTAAAACAGATATACTGTAAACAGGAAAAGGGACACAATGACATTTAGAAAGAGTAAGAGGATATGAGGAAAGAGAAACTGGAAAACTTTGCATCTCAATCAAAAAGATAAAAGTGAGAGATGAATAAAGATGATGACAATGATGTAATAACAGCTGAAAAAGTGAGATGGCAGAGAATTAATTTGAACTGTTCCTGTCAAACTGGGACCTTTGAAGTATATATGGAAATAGTATAGTCCAGTGATTCCCAAAGTGGGCGCTACCGCCCCCTGGTGGGTGCTGCAGCAATTCAAGGGGGCGGTGATGGCCACAGGTGGATTTGGGGGCGAAGCGGCATTCCGGAAAGGACCGAGCTCCCCTGTGGCCTCCTCCCCCACCCCTCAAGGGAGGCCAAAGGCTTCCGGAGACTGCTGAGCGGTGTCCAAGCGTGCGAAGGGACGCGTGGTTGTCGGGCCTGGTCGTTTTCGGGTGGAAAGGAAGGAAGAAAGGGAGAAAAGTGAGAGGTAGGGCAGGCCTCCGAAAGGGGCAAGGCTCCTGGGGGTCTCTTTCCCGCACTCCTTTGTTCCAGGAGCCCCCCATCCCCTCCCCTTTTGTGACACCAGCTGTCAATCAAGCCTCCCCTCCCTCTTACTTTCCTCCATGTTTTCCTCTCTTTGAATCAACCCCTTCTGTTAAAATTTTGAAAAAAAATAGTTTCCAGGGGGCGCTAAGTAATATTTTTTCTGGAAAGGGGGCGGTAGGCCAAATAAGTTTGGGAACCACCGGTATAATCCGTAATTTGCAAAGTTATACATGAAGTCCTTTTACACTTCACAGACATGATGATTCCACTGACATGACTAAGGACCTCATTACATGGATGAGGTCCAGGGTTGTGATTCCCCAGCCTCCATGATGAATCGGGGCAGTAGTAGGGCAATCCCAGAACCCCAGCTGACAGCTGACACTTCCCCATCACACATGGGGAAGCATCGCCACACATTTTAATCCTGCAGTAGCCCCATTGTTCCTAATAGAACATGGGGAGGCTACCGTGTTGGTGGCATAGCGTCCTACCATGCTATCACCCCTGTTCACCTGTGAAGTCCTGCTGGAAGTTAGCCTATGTAAGGCTCCATGAGTGAACTGTGGCAGAAGTGTCCTAGGGCACTTATTTTTTCATGTTTGATGAGGTTGTAAATCCTAAGGAATTGTAAAGTCAGTGTTTTCCCTATCTAATCAGAGTCCATTTCTACAAGATGTTCTGTATATGAGTTTTCTGTCATGCATTTCCTCTTCCAGGTAAGACTGCATGTAGTAGCAATAGCTTATTTTACTTTATTGATCATATATGTTTCTATATTTTGTTTTGAAGCCAAATCACATTACATGCTATGATTCATTTAACCGCCATGGCTGCATCCTAAGGAATCCTGGGGTTTGAGGTTTGGTGAAACAGGAGAGCTCTCTAGTTGTGAGTTTTATGCATCCCGTCCTACATTGAAAGTCCCAGGAATCCATATAATTTTACCTATAGCTGTGTAAGTGTGTATTATGAAAGGGCTCCAGGATTCTGAAGAGTTGGGCTGCTGGGTGGTTAAATAAGAGCTACAAAACACCTTCCTTTTAGCTATTCATGTCTAAGGTCATGAAGGTGTACCCAACACACCTCATTAGTGATAAGCAAGAAAAAGAGGAGGCAACAACTCAGTGGTAGCTTATGGGAAGCTCCTTTCTCATGCGAGAATCACACACATAAAAACACACCCACCAACATTCCATAGGTCAAAAGCAGGACATATGCAGCCAAGCAACATAGGAATGTGGTCAAGGTGTAAAACATTATTAATGAAGAAGAAATGCAAGTGAGTTAAGGCAGTAGTTTTGCCTGAATCTATAGGGAAAAGCAACATTCTACCTGATACAGGGTACATGCTTACCCTGTTTCCCCTAAAATAAGACATCCCTAGAAAATAAGACCTAGTAGAGGTTTTTCTGAATTGCTAAATATAAGGCCTCCCCCGAAAGTAAGACCTAGCAAAGTTTTTGTTTGGAAGCATGCCTGCCGAACAAAACACCAGAGCATGCAGGATCGGTAAATGTACGTACCATAGTGTTGTACATGAAAAAAATGGTAGCAACAAGAAATTCTTGATAGGATTCACAGTTTGTCTGGTTATGCTGGTTTGTGATGACAACTACTGTACAGTATATAATAACTGTTCATTTTTTTGTTCAACAATAAATGTGAATTCTTCTTCATGGAAAAATAAGACATCCCCTGAAAAGAAGACCTAGAGCATCTTTGGGAGCAAAAATTAATATAAGACACTGTCTTATTTTCGGGAAAACATGGTATTTAGGTAACGGTTTGTGAAATTTAGATTCAGAAAGTAAACACTGTGCTTGTAAAATATAAAATACAAAAAAGAAGGCTTTGTGCAGTGTAAAATGTGTGTATCTTACTAAGGCCGCAGATAATGGCTAGTTCCGTGTATAAAACTGGCCTTACTGGGCCCGGGCTGTGGCGCAGGCGGGAGACCAAGCCAGCTGCAATTAACTGCAATGAATCACTCTGACCAGGAGGTCATGAGTTCGAGGCCCGCTCAGAGCCTATGTTTGTTTGTCTTTGTTCTATGTTAAAAGGCATTGAATGTTTGCCTATATGTGTAATGTGATCCGCCCTGAGTCCCCTTCGGGATGAGAAGGGCGGAATATAAATGCTGTAAATAAATAAATAAATACTACAAGTAATGATAACAACCCAATATTGTATGAAACTTTAGGTTCCTTTAGTGCTGTCTACCACTTTTTTGGGGGAAGGAAGTCTTCTTAAGAAACCCTTGGTAACAGTAGGCCATTCCAGAAGCACGGGTGAGAATGCTTTCACTTGGAGGCAAAAGCCAGAGAGGGCAGTGGGAAGGTACATCACATATACTCAAAAGGGCCTATGCAGCTGTACCAGCAGTAACCAAGGGACCCAGGCCCCTTCTACACTGTCATATAATCCAGGTTATCAAAGCAGATAATCCACATTATCTGCTTTAAACTGGGTTATATGAGTCTACACTGCATATAATCCAGTTCAAAGCAGATAATATGGATTTTATATGGCAATGTAGAAGGGGTCCCAGTGAACTTGTCTGTGTGCCTTTCAAAAGATGGGGGCCATTTCTCTTTGTTTTAGGAAGTTATAATGCAAAAAATGAGCCTAAAGACATTTGGTGACTACTGCTTCTTCCCATATTCAAAATTAATAAACTGCCTTATTCATATCAGGCAAAGCTAATTTTCTTTCTATCACAAGTATAGCCAATTTACAGCCCTCTTGATATTGTTTGACTGAAGTTTTGTTCATTTCTCACCACTGGCTAGGGCTGTTGAGGAAAACAGAGCTGACTACTAGCTCTTGTCTAGCACAGTATTTTTTGTTTTGACTGGCAGTGGTTCTCCAGATTCTCAACAGAGAGTTTTTCTCAGCTTCTGCTACTACTAACACCCCCACCCTGCCAAAAAACAATGAAAGTCTCATGATTGAAATCTAAGACCTACTTCATGTGAACCTTGTGTCTTACTAATGAGCCACTCTCTCCAGCACAGGGATTCCATGATGGCTAAAAGGCTGGGCTAGGGCAGAGCAAAACCTGTGTTTCATTTTACTGCTGTCACAAACTCACTAGTTAGCCTTAGGCAAGCTACTGAGTTCAATGACTCTCCTGGCGATATGGAAAGAATGACTGTAATCTACCTTGCAGGGATTTATAAGCATTACTGAGATAATGGATGAGCAGGAAGCTGAAAACTTTGGAAGCACTGCATAAATTAATGTGCATTGTGGGCATGACTTTTTGGCTTTCTGTTAGTGTCCCCAACATTATTATTATGAGTGGTGATGCTGTTACCGATGTTGCAGATATTGTACTGCAGCTTTTCAGGAGGACTACACTGTGTTTTATATCATACTAGCTTGGAGGCCCGGCATTGCCCGGGTCATTTGAGAAAGGCATTGTTTGCCTGTGTTCCAATTGTAGGCTATATCCAATGTCAGGTGGGTTCAGTGGGTGCGGGTGAGCTCCAACTCCCATATGGAAGTCCCATCGTCCAGTGTCCATCCCTGTCCAAACACAGCCAGTATGTAGAGTAGGTCATGGGGGCTCCATGTACCATGTTTGGTCTTGATCAGTCATTTGTGTGGGTCGCGGTGCTCTCAGGAAGTGAGTGAAGGTATTGGAAGTCCCATCATCCATGGTCCATTGTCCTCCAAACTGCACCTGGGTGTAGAGTGAGTCCTGGGTGTTGTGTGTGTCAAGTTTGGTCTTGATGAGACATTGATGGGGGTGACAGTGGTCTCGGGAAGTGAGTGAACATACTGCAAGTCCCATCATCCAAGGTCCAAGCTCTTTCAAACCTCACCAAGATGTAGAGCGGGCCATGGTGGCTGTATGTGCCAAGTTTGGTCTTGATCAGTCATTGGTGGGGGTCACAGTAGTCCCAGGAAGTGAGTGAAGATAGTGCAAGTCCCATCATCCACAGTCCCTCCTCCCCAAACTATCCTGTTCGTGCGTGTCAAGTTTGATACAGTTTTGTCATTCATGGGCATCACAGTGGTTTTTGGGAGGTAAATTGAATGAAGGTACTGCAAATCCCATAATCCTTGGTCCATCCTCTGTCAAAGTGCTGCAGCATGTGAAATGTGTCATTTGTGATATGTGTGCCTGGTTTGGTTCAGTTCTGTGATTTGTGGCAGTTGCTGTGGTGTGAAGAAGTGAGGGAAGGTACTGCAAATTCCATCATCCTTGGTCCATCCTGCCCCAATATACATCAGGACGTAAAGGGGGCCAGAGGGGTTCTGTGTGGCAAGTTTGGTCCATTTCCATCATTGGTGGGCATTGCAGTAGTGTGTGGGAGTGAAAGTGTTTGAAAGTAGTGCAAATCCCATCCTCCATGGCCCATGGCCATCCCCCAAATGGCACCAGGACATAAAATGGGTCATAGGGGTTATGTGTGCCAAGTTTAGGCCACGTCAGTGATTCCTGGCAGTCACAGTGGCCTGTGAAAGTGGCGGCCAATCAGAAAGCTGCCACATACTTGCAAACAAACATTGACTTTTATTATATATATAGATATCACAGTGTATAGTAGCTGCCACAAGATTTTATCATACTTAATAACTACAAAACCATGATGGAGCTGAAATGGATCTCCACCCCAAGAAGGTGAACTGTGAAGCTGAGGGCAGAAGTACAATGGCAGATCTAATTATGAACTCAGTAGAACACACACTTATGGATTTATAAGACAAGAGGCAAGATGAGACTACAGATCTTAGATGGCTCAGCCATCTAAATAAGGCTGGAAGAGTAGAGTGATAGATGGGAAGCATCCAAAAAAGGACATAATTGAAAGCCGTGATCATAAAATCCACAGCTCTTAGCCCAGTACAACTAAGACAGTTCCAAGCACTATGGCACAACAAAAATGTAGGAATGTTTTATCTAAAAATCTATAGCCGTTGATCAGATCCTGTTATTTCAGGTATACCTGCAAAAATGTAAATAAAGGTAACAGTGATGTTATAGTGATGCTCACATTGTTACATTTCTCAATGAGATAATAAATCCATGTCTACCTTTTATCAGTTCATATTCAGAATGCAAATTGGAGGCATGTGACTGAATGGTTTTGAATCCATTTACTATAAGATACACAAGAATGCGCTTCTGTTTAGATTTTAGTCAGTGGATTGCTTTTATCAGATCTGGGAAACAGCCATAAGATAAGTAATAGGTCCATTCAAAGGGCTATAGAGAGCCTTAGTGCTCACTGGTTTTCATTTGTCTTTGAATTGATATTCTTCTATATTTGTCTAAAGATAGCATCAAAGCCTGGGATTGAAGAAAGCAGTTTTGCTAACCTATGAGTATGGGTGGCTATTGGGAATCATCTGCTTCTCCCCCTCTAACAGAACCTCCCCCCCCCAAAAAAAAAAGTGTTAGAAAAGACATTTTCACTGAGATTTTGTGGAAATATGGGGGGAGAAAAATATTTTTAATCTTTTGGTTTCCCATAAGTGAGAGGAAACAGAGAGTGTCAAATTTTTCACCATTGCTCCCATTTAAATGTGCACAATTAAAAATGCATATTTTAACAATGTGTGCACAGATGTTTCAATCAATGCCAAGTGCGTAAGAAATTCAATATGGTAAAAATATTACATAAAAATGAGACATTTGAGAAAGTATTCTGGCGTACAAGACGACTGGGCATATAAGATGACCCCCAACTTTTCCGGTTAAAATATAGAGTTTGGGGTATACTTGCTGTATAAGACTACCCCTCTTCCAGTGCACACCAAATAAAAAGACTATCAGAGCAGTAGCATAAACACGCCTCTCTCACCCATCTGGCTCGCCCTTGTATCCTACCATACCTCCTTCTCTGCCTCTCAGATCTCACACATGCGTGCCTGCACTGCTTCACTGCAGTCCTCAGGAGCGAGATCTGAGAGGCAGAGAAGGAGGTATAGTAATAGGATACAAGGGCATGCCAGACAGGTGAAGGAGGCATGCTTTTCTGGGCACTGACTCTTTTTTTTCCATATTCCGGGCATCTTGGATGCCTGCAGCTTGCTCCATCCTTCACTTACACCTTTCCGGTGAGGTGCCCCCTCACCTTATCATCAGGACTGCATTAAGTCACTTCCTTCCACAAATCCTGGTGATTTTCTTCTGCTGTACTTGTACAGCGTTGCTCTTGCTGCTCTCATACAATCGCCACATACGGTGGGGATGTGGCCGCAGCCATTTTTGAGCTCCCTCACCATATGCGGTGATCGCAGAGTCTGGCTCGGAAGTTTCAGCACCTAGAATCATAGAATAGTAGAGTTGGAAGAGACCTCATGGGCCATCCAGTCCAACCCCCTGCCAAGCAGGAAATCGCATTCAAAGCACCCCCGACAGATGGCCATCCAGCCTCTGCTTAAAAGCCTCCAAAGAAGGAGCCTCCACCACGGCCCGGGGGAGAGAGTTCCACTGCCGAACAGCTCTCACAGTGAGGAAGTTCTTCCTGATGTTCAGGTGGAATCTCCTTTCCTGTAGTTTGAAGCCATTGTTCCGTGTCCTAGTCTGCAGGGCAGCAGAAAACAAGCTTGCTCCCTCCTCCCTATGACTTCCCTTCACGTATTTGTACATGGCTATCATGTCTCCTCTCAGCCTTCTCTTTTGCAGGCTAAACATGCCTGGCTCTTTAAGCCTCTCCTCATAGGGCTTGTTCTCCAGACCCTTAATCATTTTAGTCACCCTTCTCTGGACACTTTACAGCTTGTCAACATCTCCCTTCAACTGCGGTGCCCAGAATTGGACACAATATTCCAGGTGTGCTCTGACCAAGGCAGAATAGAGGGGGAGCATGACTTCCCTGGATCTAGACGCTATACCCCTATTTATGCAGGCCAGAATCCCGTTGGCTTTCTTAGCAGCCGCATCACATTGCTGGCTCATGTTTAACTTGTCGTCCACAAGGACTCCAAGATCGTTTCATATGTACTGCTGTCAAGCCAGGTGTCCCCCATTCTGTATCTTTGCATTCCATTTTTTCTGCCGAAGTGAAGTATCTTGCATTTGTCCCTGTTGAACTTCATTTGGTTAGTTTCGGCCCATCTCTCTAGTCTGTCAAGATCGTTTTGAATTCTGCTCCTTTCTTCTGGAGTGTTGGCTATACCTCCCAGTTTGGTGTCGTCTGCAAACTTGATGATCATGCCTTCTAACCCTTCGTCTAAGTCATTAATAAAGATGTTGAACAGAACCGGGCCCAGGACGGAGCCCTGCGGCACTCCACTCATGACTTCTTTCCAAAATGAGGACGACGCATTGGTGAGCACCCTTTGGGTTCGTTCGCTTAGCCAATTACAGATCCACCTAACTGTAGTTTTGTCTAGCCCACATTTTACTAGTTTGTTTGCCAGAAGGTCGTGGGGGACTTTGTCGAAGGCCTTACTGAAATCCACGGCATTCCCTGTATCGACCCAACTCGTAACTCTGTCGAAAAAAGAGATCAGATTAGTCTGGCATGACTTGTTTTTGGTAAATCCGTGTTGACTATTAGCAATGACTGCATCTGTTTCTAAGTGTTTGCAGACCACTTCCTTAATGATCTTTTCCAGAATCTTGCCTGGTATCGATGTGAGGCTGACCAGACGGTAATTGTTTGGGTCGTTCTTTTTTCCCTTCTTGAAGATAGGGACCACATTCGCCCTCCTCCAATCTGCTGGGACTTCTCCCATTCTCCAAGAACTCTCAAATATGATCGCCAGTGGTTCTGAAATAACTTCCGCTATAAATGACCCCTGACTTTTGAAATAATTTTCCTGGGTTAAAAAGTGGTCTTATACGCCAAAAAATACAGTATATACCAAATTTCCATCTGGGAAGAGGAAAAATATCTTGCACACTAATTGTGCTAATTTGGATAGAAGAAAGTTAAGAAAAGTAATCACAACAAAACCAATAGTTTCAAATTCATCTCTACCTGCACATTTGAGTACACAAAATAGTATATCAACACAGGAGGAAAGACCTTCTCTTAAGTTTCTTGTACCAATCATTATACAGTTTCTTCCAAATGTAAATACAAAATTCTGTCGATGTTATTCATATATTTTAATGAAGAGTCATGCAGAGTAATACCAGTGAATCTCACTCCCTCTGTTGGCAGCTGTTCACAGGACAAGATCTCCTATTAATAACTGTAAGCTATTTTATATGCAAGATTTCAAACTCACACAGGAGAAACTGAGAGCATATATTCCCAGAAACAATGGTAAATCGGAGAGGCGGGATCTACTTTTTCCTTCTCGTGTCATTGGGTCCGGGGAACAAGAGATTATTTAGACATAAAATGTCAACCAGAGGGAACAAAGAAAGTTTATAGAATATTAATGCTGGAAAATCAAATTCATTTTGTAGCAGTACTTATACTGAATTAGAACTTGGAACATTATTTTCCTTCAGAGCTGAGTAGATTTTTTATTGCAAAGGTACAAATCACATAATCATTTCCCTCTGTGGTTCTTTCACCCATACATTACCAAAATGGTATGGGATGATGAATTTGTTCCTATGATATAAAAGTAATCTATTCTTTGAACTTAGTAGAGGTGACCTTCTGAAATCAAAACAATATTCACAGAATACCTTTCCCTATAGTGCTTCTTTTAAGCAGCTCCAACAACATTGTTTGAGTCAAGCCAGCAACCCTAGAACTGAGTCAACAGCTATGCCTGAAACTAAAAACTTGTGTCTGGGTGCCTTGATATTTCAGCCAGTTTTCATCCTCCCCAAAATCATGAATGGAATAGAAATATTGCATTTAGAGAGATTCTTGATAGGATCCTGTCTCAATAGCCTGGATTACATCACCTTCCAGGTGTCTGTATTTCTATCTTTATACAAAAAACAGAAGATGCTGAGTCCTTCTAACCCCAAACTGTTTGTCTAGATTGGCAACAATTTCCTATAGTCTCATATAAAGCTCTTCTCAGCTTTGCACTGGGATCATCTATCAAAAGATGCCAGAGATTAATCTGATCCTTTTGTTTGCAAACCATAGGTCTTCTACCACCCAAAACAGATGAATTCCCATGCAATCTGCAAAAAGAGCATGAGCATTTTTGTTTAATCTGGCTGCTTTTAACACTGTGAAGTTTGGCACATTAATTAAAGCTACATGTTCAGAAAATACAAATGACTATCCTAAGGTAATTCTTTAAGTCTTCGGCGTTTCTGTTTATTTTTCTGTATGTATGCCATTGGTATAAATGGAAATGAAGCAACTGTCTGTTTGAGGTCAATGGGGCAGCAGCAGCAATTGCTTCACGGGAAGAAGGTAAATTGAGTCACTGATCTCATGCAGTGGAACTTATCCTCTGGGTTATTCGGTTGAAAACAAGAAACCTAAATGATGTCTAGAGCAGTTATTATCTTCTGAAATATCCTGCTGGCATTGTTACTGATAAACTGATGTCCAGAAAGAACTAATGCTAGAGTTAAATAAAAGAGAATAGGCTTCAGATGCAACAATATTAATGGAGCAGAGAGATGAAAATGACTTCAGTAAGGTAAGCTTTCACAAACATTGTGAGCAAAAGGTCTGTCTAACTGAGCATTTTGGTGCACAGAAACCAATATTTATTCACATGGGCAAAGGTGCATCTATAGTGTCTATAAGGCAATGGCATGTGCAATCCAGGAAAAAAATGGTTCAAAACTCACTTTGAAAGTAGGGGGCGGTGGAACTTCATTTCTAAAGTCATTTCCAAATTTTGAAGCAAAAAGTTCAAAACTTTCTGAAACTTCTGAATCTTCGTATGTACCTCGTTAATGGCGAATTTGCATGCGCATGAAGGAAAACATTATTGTAAATGGGGAAATTTGAGGGTCTTCTCTCCCTCATTTTTTGAGCTCTCCTGATGAAACTTGCTACAGTGGTAAAACACATTGACCACTATTAGCTCACCAAATTTCATAAGGTTTGATTTATCCTCAACCTTTTGGTGAATTTTCCAATTTTTTAAATTAAAAAACATTATTTAATAATAACAAAAACCTGTTCCTGGTTTGGAAGTCTTATTTCCTGTTTCATTGGGTTGTCTTTACTTTGAAAGTCATTGTTCTACTTCAGAAACCTTGTTTTTGTGGCTGAAACTTTGTTAAATTGGTGGAGACTCAACAAACCATAATGTGCTATTTATAGGACAATGTCCCTGGTGAAAATACAAAGTTTTGGCAGTGTAATAAAGTTTTGCCATGTTTTTATGACAGAATCAATTAGGAAATAACATTTATCAACCAGAAACAGAAATCATATCACACCATCAAACCATTCCTGACAGATGACCATCAGCCTCTGAATAAAGAAATCTGTTCCTGCTTTGAAAGTGTTATTTCCTGTTTGATGGGTTTCCTGGAGCTGATAGTGTGTGACTTGCCCAAGATCACCCAGTGGGTTTCCAAGCCATCAGAGTCCAACTCCCTCCCTCCCTCATTCCCTCCCTCTCTCTAAACTTCTCATACCTTCCAAGAATTCACATATGAAAGTTTGGTCAAGATGGTCAAGTGAGGACAAAAGGGGTGGGAAATGTTAAGAGAGGAACTGGAACATCTGGGAATTGTAATTTTAAAGCAGGCATACTCTGTTACCATTACTATTGGGGAAACCTGTGCTCCAGCCCAATGCTTTCTGGGAAATGTAGTTTAGTGCAGGCATGTGGCTCCTCACTTCCCATTAAATAAATGGGGAAAATTCAGAGGCTCTGTTCTCCCTCATTTTTAAAGCTATTGGGGTGAAACTTGCTAAAATGGTAGAAGATATTTATCACTATTTGCCTATCAAGTTTCATAATGTTTCACCCATCCACTTATTTTTTTGGGAATTTTCAAAGTTTTTAAAAACATTTTTTGAAAAGGCTACAAGAACGATGTTCCCGCCTCTCCCTCCCTCTTCCATCATTCCTGATTGGCTTATATGAGATAAGGTTTGGCTTATCTCATATTGACACACAACCACATAACTTTGGACAGGTTTATATATACTATTATTTTCTTAACTCCTCTTTGCAGATTCCATGATTATAATAATTAGACTGTCTCTCAACGCCATAAATAGCTGCTCCAGCCCAATGCTTTCTGGGAAATGTAGTTTAGTGCAGGCTTTTGGCTTCTCGCTTCCCATTAAATAAATGAGGAAAATACAGAGTCTCTGTTCTCCCTCATTTTTAAAGCTATTGGGGTGAAACTTGCTAAAATGGCAGAAGATATTTATCACTCTTTGTCTATCAAGTTTCATAATGTTTCACCCATCCACTGATTTTTTGTAAATTTTCAATTAAAAAACATTTTTTGAAAAGGCTACAAGAACGATGCCCCTGCCTCTACCTCCCTCCTCTGTCAGCCCTGATTGGCTGAGAGGCATGCCAACAAGTTTGGCTTCACCTTTCAGCAGGGCTTGGTCACAGCCACATCAGAGACATAAGAAATGAAGTTGCCTTTTGATTCAAATTCTTAATATTGTGAAGGCAGTGAGCAGGTGCGTCAGAACTCGCTTCAAAAGTGCTTTAGATCCGAATTAGTTACGAATTTAACGATCATACAAACAATTTGCCCAACCCTAGTGTCTATAATGCCCTCCCTTACAACTGATATGTATGTCTGTATTTATTTAAAACATTTCTATTCCGCCCTTCTCACCCCGAAGGGTGGACCACAACATATATACAGCAAGTATTTCATGCTAAGGCATAAAATAACTATAAGTATACATAAATATTAAAATCAGTTATATCTACTTTAAAAAACAGCTGTTTAAACCAACTCAAGAAACCATGATACATAGAAGCCTACAGCTTCTGAAACCGGAAGTGGTACATAGCTTGTCACTGATGGCCACATCACATATGAATTCATCCAGTGCCTTCTTTTCAAGCGCGTAGTGTCATTTCATTTTGTGACAATTAATTCTTTGATGAATAAATGATGTATGGTTTGAATGAAATTGAATTAAATTGTATGAAAGGAGTATGGTTGGAGTCTATAGGGCTAAAGATGCCCTCCTAAGAAGAAATGAGGCCTGCAAAACTACAAAAAGAGGTGAATTGCTGAACTATAATCAAAAGTTGCTAATGAGAACTGCTGAAAGTGATGATTAATTCTTGGTGGAAAACAACATGTTTACATTACCAGAGACAATGACTCTTTTAAGTTAAGTCAACACAACACAGTGGTTCCTTACCTAAGAAAGAAAGCCAATTATGAGTTAAGAAGAAAAGTCATCATCTGCCCAGGAACTGATGGAGTCAACATGTTTTAGTTGACTCCCAGTTATTTACAACTTTTTTGGAGCAACATCAGCAAGAATATGCTATATAAGAGATACTTTACTATTCCAAAATTGTGACAGACTGGAGGAGTCTGGTCTGCCCACCATCTTTTCCAAAGGACGGAGAGAGGTGATGTATTAGCAGAATGACAGATTTTCTGGGAACACAATCTGGCCTACTTCAGCTCTCTTTTACAGAAGATGAAAGAAGAGATGGTAATGTATGAATGCAGGCGTGAACGTTTATGTGTATGTGAATGCTGAGCAAAATATAATATCCCCTTGTTTGTGTACCCAATGTCGCTAGAGTCTGTGTGTCTTCCTTCTTGCTCTGTAAAGTGCCTATATTCTGTCTCAACATGAATGAAATAAAAGAACATTTTAAATCCCTTTTAAAGTATTTATGACAATTCCACTTTTAACTGCACATGGTGTGAGCAAGCACTTCCTTGAATCTGGTTTTTACCTCCCACAATTCACCTTCAGTAGATAACTCCCATTGTATTCTCAAGAGAGAGAAGCTCTTTCCTCATCCACTCAGGTTACCTTCCCCCTTTCCACCCATCTTTTATTCCTCTGGAGCACTGATGAAAATCTTGGCCAGAAATAGGGAGGAAAGACACTGCAGAGCAGTTTGAGGCCAGTTCTGTGGTAGTATAATTACCTTCTGGCCTCAAGCCAGTTCCAGATCTGTCAATCTAATCAAATGCACAGTGAAACCGGTTCCTCCCCTACCAGTTCCAAGCTGCATTATAGTATCAGTGGCACCTTCACACTACACTATACATAATCATGTACGTCTACATCACATCTTCTTTTAACTTGCATTTATGGAAAGCTGGGCAGCTCCAAGTATTGTAACCTTTTGTTGTGGAGCATTTGTTCCAAATTCTTGAAAATTTGGTCACATCTTCCACACAGCTGAATAAAATCCCACATTATCTGCTTTGAACGGGAAAATATTACATTGTGGACTCAGATAACCCAGTTCAAATAAGATATAGTGGGATTTTCTGCCTTCATGTTCTGGGTTATATGGCTGTGTAGAAGGGCCCTGATCTCCTGAATAGTCCAACAGTCACTGCACCATAAAATCAGAATAGAATTATGGCATCTTTGAGTTGGAGGAGATTGCAAGAGCCACCTAGTCCTACTTCATGCCAGGCAGGAATATACACCTAAAACACACCAGAAATATGCCAATCAAACCTCTGTTTAAAGACTTCCAAAAGAAGGAGAACCAACTGATATCTAATACAATCTATTCCACAGTCCAACAACTCTTAAAGTAAAAATGTTCCTCCCAGTGTTTGGGTGAATGCTCATTTCTTGTCTGAGCCCATAGGTTTGAGTTGCATTCTCTAGAAAAATAGAGGGGGGTGCTCATGCTTTCTTCTTCATGACATCTTTCCCAAATTTCTTTGAGCTAAACCTTCATGTTCCGAATTCATTCCTTATAAGGCTTGGTGCTAGGCATGGTTCTAGCTTGTTGATAATATTTCTGACTTGTCGTGCCCTGAAGAATATTTTAGGTGAGGTTGGACCAAACACTCACACCATGTTCATTTTTGCATCCTACTTCCTCTATGTCACCAATTAAAAATCCCCTCTTGCATGAATGAGCAGCTAATGCTTTATCTGATTAATTTACAGGTCAAACCAATAAAATCTGACTTTCCATGCTTTTTAGACTTTTTTTTCCCTGTCAGGAGAGTCTCGAGAAACTGCAAGTCGCTTCTGGTGTGAGGTACTACATCATTTTTAACCTTTTGTCATAGAACAAATTGTTCAGAGGAGGGTCAAACACAGAGTTACTCCTTCACCCACCTTATGAAAAGCCTATCTTGATCTACAGTTTAAATATACATTAAAGAGCTTACAAATTCAAGATCTCATTCATTTTAAAAACAGTGTACCCTTGGAATTGACATTCAAGGAGTTAATACAGCAGGCAAAGACCAGGACAAATGATATTGGCAAGCACTTTGAATAAATAGCTTCTGCAGACCTGTCAAGGCTCTGTCGTGAGTAATGGGGTTCACTTACTTTTTTTATTTCAAAAGAAATCAGAAATTTCACTTGTAAACTGCTTTCCTCTTTAAATACTTTAGCATACACAGTTGGATGTCAGCTCCAAAGTGCTCTGGAAGGTGAATTATATTTTCTTTTCTTTTCTTTTTTTTTTAAAAAAATCTTTTGAATTCTTCCCAAAGTTTGCATGTATGGAGTACACTCACCAAATGTCTTCAAGCAGCTACTGATTTTCACACAGCCCAATTAGAACTTAAAAACTATTTTATACTGGTACAGAAACATGAAATAGTACATCAAAGCATGTGTCACACTCACCTACTGAATTGGAAGAGAACACTAATCCCATGCTAACATTCACTTGCACACATGAAGACTGTGTAGAGCAGCGTTTCTCAACCTGGGTACCCCTGGGGGGGATTGTGAGGGGAGGTGTCAGAGGGGTCACCAAAGACCATCAGAAAACACATATTCTGATGGTCTCAGGAACCCCTTTGGTAGAGAAGGCTGAAGATCTCTCCGCCTGTCCTTCTCTTCTTTTTTGGAAACAGACAGCGAATTCTCTCACCAAACTCCTGCTGTGATTGGCAGGTCCCTCAGCTGGCCTCACAGCCTAGGGGAGGGCTGTTTCTGAGAGTTCAGTGGGGACAAGAGAGCAGGCATACTCAGTGCATGGCAGTGTGGTGCACATATGTGGGCAAGGGAGAGCAAGCAAATCTGGAGGGAGGCTCGTGCCAGTGAGTCCCTTCAAGGCGGGAGGAAAGCACCCACACAACGTGAAACTGAGTGGCCCAGTAGCACCAGGAGGAGGATCAGAAACAGAAGTAGCTTAGGTAATTTTGTAACACTATTTATTAGAAATATTCAGTCTTTCCTTTAAAAATGGATAAGGATGTGGTTGAGGTACAACTCCCAAAATCATGGGTCAATCCTCCCCAAATTCCACCAGTATTCACAGTTGGCCATGTTGGGTTTGTGTGCCAAGTTCAGTTCAGATCCATTATCTGTGGCGGTCACAGGGTTCTCTGAATGCAGGGAAAACTAAAATTGCCATCATGTTGGGTCTGTCAGAGCGAGCGGTTTGGATAAACACACATGCAGCAGAAGATCAATGAAGAATCACTGGCACCAATAAATAGACTGGAGCCTGTTTGGCTTTCTACAAAAGATTTACTGACAAACGGAAAACTCTCAAGACGACATATACATACAGAGTGCAAATAGGCAGAGAGCAGAGGGCAGAGGGAAGAACAGATAACACAGCAAGCTATTTATAACCACCCCTGCTGTCTGATACAATACACAGTTAACTCTTTACACACTCGCATAGTGGACAGCAGACAGCATGATGCAATCTCCAGCTCACATTGCAACACTATAACTCAATTACATTTAAACAACTCTATATACAATCATTCTATAATATAAGCCTGTTGCTCTTTGGCAATCTGAACACCTCTGTTTTGGCATTCAATAAACAAATCTTTCATCCTCTTAACATGTTGCCTCACATCTGCCCCTTCTTCAAGTGTTTTTCTATGAAGTCTTTTAGTCCAAATCATTTTACCAAGAGTGCTCTGTCTCTGATGAACTCGCTTCAACACATTCCATACCTCTTGTGCAGTTTGCAAATTCTGCACATGAACTAACTGACTTGGCATTAAACTCAAAACCAATGTTGCCAGTCCTCTCTCATTTTTAACTGCGTCTTGTTCCGTTCCTAGAATAGTATTTTGTAGCCCTTCTCTGACTAACAGATGCTTCACATAAATGCTCCACTCCTTATAATTTTCATCATTTAACTTATCAAACACAGTCAAAGGATTTGAACTCGCCATCCTTGCCTTCCTGGGAGATAAAGCCTTTAACAGCTGACGAAACACACGCTCAGCACAGCCCAGCAGTCCTCACCTTCACAGGAATTTATGGCACTTTTATGGCTTTTCCTTTGTACCTTCGCCTCGTAAATCACTTCGAAGCCCAGCACGCCCCGCTGCGAAGCACTGCTTTTTCTGCTACGGACAAAGCTTGCTTCCACCGAAGACAAACTCTCCCCCTCCAGCAGGTTAAGCACGGCTCACCGGAACGGCTTCTTCTCACAGCTCACAGCTCAGCTCACCACTCAGCTCCCGGACCTCTGGCTCCACACAGACTGGTCAGTATACTGGGTACACTGGAAACTGGTCTGGTTCTGGCACAGTCGCAGGTTCTGGAGTAGGCTCTGGTGCTGGTCTAGCTGGTCCTTCTGGTCCCCTTCTGGATTCTTCTGAACACTAGCACAGGTCTGCTGATCCTTCTGGGCCCATAACCACTGTCAGAGCGCGCGGTTTGGATAAACACACATGCAGCAGAAGATCAACGAAGAATCACTGGCACCAATAAATAGGCTGAAGCCTGTTTGGCTTTCTACAAAAGATTTATTGACAAACAGAAAACTCTCAAGACGACATATGCATACAGATTGCAAATAGGCAGAGAGCAGAGGGCAGAGGGAAGAACAGATAACACAGCAAGCTATTTATAACCACCCCTGCTGTCTGATGCAATACACAGTTAACTCTTTACACACTCGCATAGTGGACAGCAGACAGCATGATGCAATCTCCAGCTCACATTGCAACACTATAACTCAATTACATTTAAACAACTCTATATACAATCATTCCCACTTCAAGAGGGTCAGCCCCCCCCCCAAAAAACCCCCCACCAGTATTCAAAATTGGGTATTTGTGCCAAGTTTGGTACAGATCCATCAGTTGGGTGCACATTGCGCTGTCGATATGTGTGAACTATAACTCCCAACCTCTGAGGTCAGTCCCCTTGAAACCTCACCAGTATTCAAAGTTTGGCATGTTGGGTATGTGTGGTAAGTTTAGTAGCTCCATCACCAGTTTGGTATAAAGTGCGCTCTGAGTGTTGGTGAGCTACAACTCTCAGAATTCAAAACCAGCCCCCCTCTCCAACCCCACCAGTATTCAATGTTGGCCATGGGTTCAGAGTGCTCTTTGATTGTAGGTTAACTATAAATCCCAGCAACTACAACTCCCAAATGACAAAATCAATTGTCCTCCCCTCAACCCCACCAGTATTAAAATTTGGGCGTATTGGGTATTTGTGCCAAATACCAATATGGAATGGGAAATAAATAAAGATAAACTATTCACATATATGACAACAGCGGCTAGAATTGTCTTTGCAAGAATATGGAGACAAAAGGGAATACCATCAAAAGAAGACTGGATAAATAAAATGCTGGACAGAAATGCTGGACTTTTTTGGATTCAAAGTCACAAAGTACTAAGATCAAAATGACAAACTGGACTCCATTCAAGGAATGGGTGAAAGAGAATAGAATAAAAATGCTAATATAGAAGAAGGAGAAGAAGAAAAATAAAACAACACCGCAGAAAAAGTTTGAAGAAAGGAGACTATTGAACTCTTTTTATTTTTCCTACTGCAAACACCATCACAAAGAAGAAAGGAAGTACACCATATTTGTTTTTTTTTTGTTTTTTTTACTTTTTCTTTTTTCCCCACTGCACCCCTCTCCCCCTTTTTTTCTTTCTCCTTTCCCCCTCCTCACTCTCAATCTCCCTTTAACACTCTCCACCACAGTATCCCTGCTTCCCTATACTTTCCCTCCCTCTTTTTATCAATTTACAAATGAAATATATTAATATATTTTTTTAAAAAAGCTGCACAGTTAATCTGCCATGAATAATTTAAAACAGAGGGCAGTTGTGTAGTTGGATCAGCCTCACAGTGGCTAAACACTGCACAGGGCTGATCCGGCTTAACGTGGGACAAGGTTGTCTTCCTGTGGCCTTGTCCAGGGTCAAGTCAACTTGGGGGAAAGCCTGAATCCTGACCCCTGAAGTTAGGGGGAGGAAAAGCAGTTGGGCTGGTTCCTAACCGAAACTGGCCACAACTGTCTTCACTATCATTTGACAACCAGGGTGCCCGCACACTGAGTGGGACGAGAGAGGGGAGAGAAGGGTTTCCCCCCACTTTCAGTTTACTTAGCCCAGCGGTGCCAGACCGTGTTTTGTGTGGCCAGGCAGTCAGGCCTCCCTGCTACCTCCGAGATGGTTCAGGGAATCCCTATCAATAATAATAATAATAATAATAATAATAATAATAATAATAATAATAATAACACTGCATGGAAAGTTCCTTGACAAAATTGAAGGAAAAGCTGATAAGGAGAAGACCTGGCTATGGCTCACAAATGGGACCCTGAAGAAGGAGACAGAAGGCCTGATCCTTGCAGCCCAGGAGCAAGCCATCAGAACAAACGCAATTAAGACCAAGATCGAAAAATCAGCTGATGACCCAAAATGCAGACTGTGCAAGGAAACCAACGAAACCATGGATCATATCCTCAGCTGCTGTAAGAAAATCGCACAGACTGACTACAAACAGAGGCACAACCATGTGGCCCAAATGATCCATTGGAACGTATGCCTCAAGTACCACCTCCCAGTAGTAAAGAACTGGTGGGATCACAAACCTGCAAAATTATTGGAAAATGAGCACGCAAAGATACTGTGGGACTTCTGAATCCAGACTGACAAAGTTCTGGAACACAACACACCAGACATCACAGTTGTGGAAAAGAAAAAGGTTTGGATCATTGATGTTGTCATCCCAGGTAACAGTCACAGTGACGAAAAACAACAGGAAAAACTCAGCTGCTATCAGGACCTCAAGATTGAACTTCAAAGACTTTGGCAGAAACCAGTGCAGGTGGTCCCGGTGGTGATGGGTACACTGGGTGCTGTGCCAAAAGATCTCAGCTGGCATTTGGAAACAAGAGACATTGACAAAATTACGATCTGCCAACTGTAAAAGGCCACCCTACTGGGATCTGCACGCATCATCCGAAAATACATCACACAGTCCTAAACGCTTGGGAAGTGTTTGACTTGTGATTTTGTGATACGAAATCCAGTATATCTATCTTGTTTGCTGTGCCATACAATAAAATAATAATAATAATAATAATAATAATAATAATAATAATAATAATAAGAAGAAGAAGAAGAAGAAGAAGAAGAAGAAGTTTATTTATACCCCACCTCCATTTCCCCAAAGGGGACTCGGGGCGGTTTACATGGGTCAAGCCCGGATAAAAACAATAACAATATAAAATACATCAATAGACAAAAACATACACAATTATAAAATTTAAACATAACCTATGAAATAAAAAACAAACTTAATAAAACATGAAATTAAAACCAATGAGGTTGTAATAATAGACTGGGTAAAGTGCACCTTATAATCTAAATGTCATGTAGGCCCTATCCAGCATGTCAGATCAGGCCCACATTAGTGATCAATGAAGAAGGGTCCAGAGTCCCTGGAAAATGAGAATCAAGCAGTAAAACGTTATCTGAACTGTACCACAAGGCATAAGTGGAAAAGGAAAACCAGGGTTAAACAGTTTCCCCCAAAACCCAATTCATATGCATAAAAATTACCATGTCAAAGTGAAAGATCCAGCTTATGGCCTCATCATAAAGCATGGCAACTGGAGAGTAGTGGGCTGAATCTGTCTCCCCATATGCAGCTTCCACTTGGCACCGCTTTCCTCAAGCATCTCCCTCCCAGAGAAGTCTTCCATGTCTCCAAGTCTTGGGAAGACATGAATAACATTTTAAATTACAAAATGAACTAGCAGTACTGTTTTAAATACATCATGAACTATTTGAATACTGTAAACCAACTGGGGCACTCCTATGGAAAAACAAATGAACTCCTTTAATACAGAACACATTAAAAACAATTCGGACTGAGGAACTGCACAATGTATTTCTGATTAAAAGATCTCTGATATGCCATATTCATTTTTAGCTCTCACCAGAAGTCGACAGATGCTGTGTTAGTCATACTGTTCTTAGTAAATACTAAATGCCTTAGGATCTCGATATTTGAATGAGTGTTTCTTCCCGTGTACACCTGTCTATTGAATTAAGTACTTATCTACACCATCAAATTTTTTTTACTTAACTCATAAGTGTTGCAATCCTGACACACAACATTCTTGACAATTCTAGACTCTGGAACTCCCTGCCCAGGGAAGCCATTATGGCCCTCTTCCTGCTGTCCTTCTGGTGACAAAGCTGACATCTTTTTATTAAGACAGGCTTTTAAGGAAGGAGATTTTTAAGATCAATTCATGGGGTGCTGTGGTTTTTAACCTTGAATATGTTTTAATGGTTTTTAACTGGGATTTTTTTTTAAAAAAAATACTGTTTATATTAATCCTGTTTTAATGTTTGCATATTTGTATATTTTAAATTGTTATGCTGATGTTATGCTGGGTTGAGTCTCCTTCGGGAGAGATAAAGTGGGGTGTAAGTAATCATCATCATTATCATGGAGGCTGTCCAGGTTCTGAACCGGTGCTTGGCAGCTGTGTCGGACTGGATGAGGGCCAACAAATTGAAACTGAATCCAGACAAGACAGAGGTCCTCCTGGTCAGTCGGGAGGCCAAACAGGGCATAGGGTTACAGCCTGTGCTGGATGGGGTCACACTCCCCCTGAAGGCGCAGGTTCGCAGTCTGGGGGTGATTCTAGACTCATCGTTGAGCCTGGAACTCCAGGTCTCAGCGGTGGCTAGGGGAGCCTTTGCACAGCCAAAACTTGTGCACCAGCTGCGCCCATACCTTGGGAAGCCGGACTTGGCCATGGTGGTCCACGCTCTTGTTACATCCCGATTAGACTACTGCAACGCACTCTACGTGGGGCTGCCTTTGAAGACTGTTCAGAAGCTTCAATTAGTCCAACAGGAGGCAGCTAAGTTGTTAACCGGAGTGGCATACAGGGAGCGCACTACTCCTCTATTACGTCAGCTCCACTGGCTGCCGATTAGCTACCGAGCATGATTCAAAGTGCTAGCTTTAGCCTATAAATCTCTAAACGGTTCCGGCCCAGCTTACTTATCCAAACATGTCTCTCACTATGACCTACCACGTAATTTAAGACCTTCAGGGGAGGCCCTGCTCTCGGTCCCGCCAGCCTCACAGGTGCGGCTGGCGGGGACGAGAGACAGGGCTTTCTCAGTGGTGGCTCCTTGGCTGTGAAACTCCCTCCCTAGTGACATCCAGCAGGCTCCATCCCTTTTGAGTTTTAGAAAGAAAGAAAGTGAAGACCTGTCTATGCGAGCAAGCGTTCAAAGAATAAGTGTCGTTGGTTTCGACTCAGTCTGGACTAAGGTTTATGTACAAGGTTTTGTGGATGAATGGCTCAAGTATTTTGCATTATTTTAAATCTGTTTTTTAATTGCTTATGTTTTATTCTTTTGTACTTGTGCCGTCCGCCAGACAATAAAAAAAAACTATAAAGCTGAAACGTGCCGTCCTTTATCCGGGCGAACTGCAAATCCCTATAAGCTGTCCTAAAATATTGAACGACTGAGTCTGGAGAACTTCAAAAAAGGATGTTTATTCATACAAGGTTGTAAACCTGGCACAGATCTTAAAGTTGCAGAAAATGAAACAAATTTCCATAGGTTTTAGTTGCAGAATTATCCCTGGTTCCAGAAGGCAAAGGTGATTATAAAACCACTATACCCTAATCACGCTGTCTATATTAGAAGGAGAAACTCTTTCCTTCCCTATCTTTACAGCAAAGATTAGTTCTAGAAGCGATGGAATAACCCTGCTCCTCTAACTAGATTTCCTATTCCAGATCAGTATAATTCAATACTTATCTAATTTGGATAGGCTTAGATTGGCCTGGTTTTGAGGATGATTTGTCCCAGTTAGCCTTGCACAGCTCCAGCACGTTGGAAGACTATAGCCAGAATGAAACTCTAAAATGGAGACTAGACCCTGGTAAAAAGGGCGGTCCTAAGATGTTGTACTCTTTGACCAATCATTGCAAAGAAAACTGCAGCCAGCTCTTGCAGACTTCAAGCCACCTTTCCTGGGCTTTTGCAGCCAGAGGCTCAAACAAAATGTAAAGGAGGGAAAACAAACAAACGACCAATAGGTAAGGCAAACCATCGTCCTGGGGGACGGAACACTCCCCGCTAAATTCCCAGGATGTGGGAATTTACCACTCAAAAACATACAAACACCTTTGCACATATGACAATACAAACACTAGAACTTTAAACATCTCCAATAAGCAACACGAGGTCACTAATTGGTCTGTCCAAAATGGACACTTTGTCTCTGTTGCAAGTCTTTAATTGAACTTTCCTGACCTTACCATCCGGGCAAGGAAAGGTCTTTAATACAATGCCCATGGGCCATGCATGGCGGGGCAAGTCTTTGTCCTTTAACAACACAACGTTGTTAACCTCAATGTTGTCCTGTGGGCTTTGCCAGATTCTTCTAGCTTGAAGCTGGCTTAAGTACTCAGCTTTCCACCTTTTCCAAAAGTGGTTGGCCAAGGACTGCACCTGTTTCCACAGGGCACGGTGAGTTCCGTCCGGAACTGGCAACATGATGTCCTTCCATCCTGGCACCTTTTGTGTCAAAATAAGTGCAGGAGTCAGTGGTTGTAAGTTCTCAGGGTCACTGGTAAGGGGAACCAGCGGCCGGTTGTTGATAATTGCGGTAACTTCCGCCATAAGTGTCACCAAAACATCATGCGTCAATGACCTATGACTCAAAAGCATGGCATTAAGGATTTTGCGACTAATACCAATCATCCTCTCCCAAACACCACCCATGTGGGAGGCGTGAGGAACATTGAAAGTCCACATAATTTGTTCAGTATTCGTAAAGTTCTGAACCTTTGGGTCTCTCCCAAACCTAGACACACAATTGAGTTCTTTGGTCGCACCTACAAAATTGGTGCCACAGTCCGACCGAATTGACTTAATTGGCCCTCTGAGGGCTATGAACCTTTTTAATGCGTTTAAAAATGATGAAGTGTCCATCCCTTCTATGACTTCTATATGGACAGCTCGTATTACTAAACAAGTAAACAAAACTGCCCACCTCTTGTTATTTACAACACCACCCCTGGTTTTCCTAGTGACAACCTCCCAAGGACCAAACACATCGATTCCCACATGGGAAAAGGGTGGGTCTGTCAAAGTCCTATCCTGAGGTAGTTCTGCCATCAACTGACTTTGACAGTTTTGCCTAAGGCGCCTGCATTTAACACATTTGAAAATACAACTGTTGACCAACCTTTTGGCATTAACTACCCACAGACCTTCATTTCTAAGGGCTGCCTCAGTTAGAGTTCTACCCTGATGATGGATCCTTTCATGGTGATGCCGAACGAGCAGCAATGCAGTGTGACTCTTAGGGGGTATGATGATGGGGTTTTTTATGCACGCCTTGAGTTTAGCTTTGGCTAACCTTCCTCCAACTCTCAAAATACCCTCCTTGTCTAGAAATGGGTTTAACTCATTTAGAAGACTTTGATTAGGGATGTTGAGCCCTTGCTCTAGCCTAGCTATTTCCTGCTTGAAAGCAGATCTCTGTACTGACTTGAATATGACGCTCTTAGCCTTTATCATATCCTGGACCTGTAAAGGCTCACTATCTTTGCAAGCTAAATGATGTATAAGCCTAGCAACTGCTCTAAGAAGACTGTGCCACTCCGAAAAACATTCAAAACGGTGTGGTTCCAGGCAAGATCTTTGGCCCATCTTGATTTCTGTGGTCATCTTGCAAACTTTCACCTCTGGAACGGACTCGGGCAATTCTGTATTATCGGTGGGAGAAAAGGCTGATGGAAAATTGACTTCGGTCAAGCATCTGGGGCCTGTCAGCCAACTTGAACTTAACACTCGTTGAGTTGAAGCTCCTCTGGAAGCGATGTCAGCTGGGTTGTTGCTGGTGGCGACGTGGTGCCACTGGCTAGGCGTAGAACTGGATAGAATGTTGTTGATTCTATTAGCCACATACACCTTGAATCTTTTGGTTGTGTTGTTGATGTAACCAAGCACAACTGTACTATCCGTGTGGAAATGGACATCTTGAAACAAGTCTCCTATCTCTTGCTGGATGATGCGCCAGAGCTGGACAGCAAGAACTGCTGCACACAATTCCAGCCGGGGTATTGAAGTTCCCATAGGAGCTATTTTAGCCTTTGCCATGATGAATCCTGCGTGACAAAAATCTCTGTCCTTTTGTCGCATGTATGCCACAGCTGCTATAGCTCGCTCAGATGCGTCACAGAAGATGTGAAGTTCTGTGGTGGGTTCTATCATTACCTTACTTTGATCAGAGACCTCGGCGTAGTTACTTTGGAACATGTCTTCCATAAAGCCAACGATTTGCTCCTTTACCTTGGGGTCTTTCTGCATCTTCTTCTTCAGTGACCAGAGTCTATTTTCTGCCACATGCCTGTTGTTTGGCAAAGTGGGTTTTTCTGCTTTAAAAGGCAGAGGGGCTATCCAATTTCCCTCGGGACTCCGGGAAACTTGAGAGTTCATGATCTCTAAAAACCTCTGTTCATCTTTGGAAAGCGCTGTAGTTTCATCCCTTTCGGAGACTTCAAAGATGGAAGAATACTCTGGTGTTATCCCCTGACAATAGACCGAGATATGACTCAAACAGCTATGCATTAGTGTGGGGCGACTGCCTTGAAGCACGTGCGCTTGACGAGTGCCCACCGACGATGGAGGGTGCATCCTATTTATGCACACTGGGCCTGTAACTGTCCAGCCTAGTGGTAGCAGCTGAGCAATGGGCGCCCCTGGAGGTCCCTTAACTTGGTCGTTCACATAGAACAAGTTCGGACAGTCCGCACCAAGCAGAAGGGCAATGTCCACATCTGGACGGAAAGCAGGTAAGGCGTTCTTCAGCTTTCGCAAGTGAGGATGGGCTTCCACGACTTCTCTGGTGACAATCTGCCTTTTGTTCCGGGGAATAGAGGAACACTCAATGAGGTCTGGTAACTCGAACAGTCTCTTCTGGTCACAAGAGGAGACAACAAAGCCGGATGCTATGCGACCCTGCAACTTCTTCTTCCCTACACAGGTGGACATGGTGTAGTCGACCGTCTGGGTTTTTATGTCAAACAGTTGGAAAAACTCTGGAGTCGCCAGGGAGGCGTCGCTTTGTGAATCCAAAGCCACGTAAAGTCTCTTTTTAAGCCAAGGTCTTCTGGCTGGATATACATCTGCTAGGCAGATGGGATGGCAGACTCTGAACTGGTGCACGTCAGAGCATAGTTCAGTACAGGCGACCGATGGAGCATCCTCCTGCATCCGTGACGCGGTCTGCATGTTGGTGGCTTCAGTAGATGACCCTTCTTTGGAAGACGTGTCCCCTTTGGCGCGGGAGACAGCGTCAGAGTTGTGCATCGCGGTGCAATGCTTAAGGCTGTTACACCTTGCGCATTTGACGTCCTCTTTGCAGTTGGATGCAAAGTGAGGAGTTGCTCCACAGCACCTAAAACATATGCCCAGCTTCTGTACAATCTGTTGTCTTTCTTTATAAGGCTTCTTGCCAAATTCCCGGCAGTTGGCCAAACTGTGAGGCTTTTGGTGAATGGGGCAGAGCACCTCCTTCACCTCTGACTTGGATTCGTTGGCCCTGTGCTGAGTTTCAACAGCCTTAACACTAACCGGTCTTTTGGCCTCTCTGGATGGTTTTTTCTCCACTTTAGGTGCCTTCTCTGGCTGGGTCCCTTGGTATAAGGTGGGGAGGCCCATCTGCGGATCATTCCTTTCTCTGGCCGCCCTGGTGATGAACTGGACCAAATGAGAAAATGGAGGGTATGCCTGGGAGTGGGCCTCCTTGTAGTTGAAGACCTCCTGTCCCCAGCGTTCTTGCAAAGTGAAGGGCAGCTTGGTCAAGATCTGCCTCTGGGACAGGTGCTGATCGAGGCACTTCAAACCGGGCAGTTCTGGATTCTCCTTGGCCGACTCTAATTCCGTAAGGAGATCGCTGAGGTTCCACAAGAGTTTGAAGTCTTTGAGTTTCAAAGCTGGGAACCTTTGGAGCTTGTCCATAAGAGATGCTTCAATCTCTGTGCTGGCCCCATACCTCTGCTGCAACCTGGCCCAGGCCTTTTCCAGGGCTTTGTCGGGATCGGCTACGTGGGCTGCGTAGATCTTCTTAACTTGTGAGGATGAGGCTGGGCCCAACCATGCAGCCAGAAGAGTCAGTTCTTCCTCAGGCAATAACTTTAAGTCTCTGATTGCTCTCTGGAAGGTGGCCTTCCAGAGAAGAAATTCCTCAGGCTTGTCCGAAAACTTTTCGACACCCTTGTCCTTAAGATCTCTTCTGGGGCTTCTGATGATGGAGACAAGCTGGGACTCTGGCGTCGAAGGGAACAATTGAGGAGTTTGCTGTTGTGGAGTGGACTCCCACCGTGCACCTTGCGTCAACCTTTGGCCTCTTGGAGGGATGACATCGACCACTGACGAATCGGTGGCTCCCTGTGCAGCTGTCTGTAAGGGCCAACTAGCACTTGGCCTTGAGGCCCTGATTGACTGACCTAGGGATTTAGCAGGAGGCACAGGTAGCTCGGGCAAGGGTGAGCTCCCCGCTATGACGCTCTGCTCTGCAGGAAACTCAAAAGTGACTTTGGGGCCCTGCTCTGGGTAAGGAGAGAAGTCTTCCTGTTCCTCATCCGAAAACTGGCTGTTTAAGCTATTAAGATGCACAAGCACCTTGGAAGAAGGGTCCTGCTTCGGCAACTGACTTACATTTTCTTCTGTGAGTGGCTCAATTAGGGCCTTGGCCAAAGTCTCAGCCCTTACCTTTTTGGCAGTAGCATCCATCCTTATTCTAAGCATTTCTATTTCACCTTGCCTTTGGGCCTGTTCCATTTGCATTTCGCTTTGTCTACGGGCCTGTTCTATTTGCATTTCGCTTTGTCTACGGGCCTGTTCTATTTGCAGTCGTTGCTCTTCTTCTTTAAAGGGAAGGGTGAGATCAGCTGCCTTAGCATCAGCCTCCGCCCCCGCTACCTTGCTCTTTAGCTCTAGACGTGCAGCCTCCTTAATGTGCAAGGCAGCTAGGGAAGAGATGGCACTCCCAGCAGCAGAAGACTTGCTAGAGTGGCTATGTTTAGATGATGCACACTCCCTTAGCTTAGATACCTGGCTAGAGCGGTTGGACTTAAGACTAAGTGCCACAGCAGGTGATTTTAAAAGATTGGTCTCATGGCTGCATAAGGAAGACTGATTTCCTTTTGGCTCAGACCTTAGATTAACAGATGGAGAACTAAATTCCAAGGCATCTAGAATTGCCCTCACCTTATTTTCTTTCTCATTAGTGTCAGCTAAGACACTCACTATTTCTAACTCTGAATCCTTGGCGTTAATGCGCTCGAGGACCTGGACTATCTTAGACACCAAACCCCTCCAAATACCGAAGGTCTCTTCAAGGTCTGTCTGTAATATGGATGGCACCCTTGTAATACCCAAGCTCTCAATTCTGTCCATTAATGTTACAATTCGCTCCCATGCCGAACCTAACCTCACATGGAGGAGCTCCTTTTCATCTATTAGATGGGCTAGCATCTTGGCTGAAGGGTGCTTTATCCTTTGGGGCCTTTCATTCCTACTTTCAGCCTCAGAAGGAGGTATACCATCTGCATCATCTTGAAATTGCATAGACATTATGTATTCTTAATAGCAAGTAAATTTACAACAAAGGCAAATGCAATATACCTGCAAGTAAATTTACAATAAAGGCAAATTCAATATATAATACAATTCACAGCACTTAACCATAGCAATATATATCACTAAGTAACTATACTTTACAAAGATTGTGACCTTTGGCGCCAAACTTTGGTAGGCAAGCTGCAAAATGCCAACTGACAGCAACTTGCCACTTGATACCTCCCTTGCCCGAGTGACGTAAACTGCCAAAATGGCGACTTCGCCAAATTTTCAAGCACCTTGTGCTCCGCGGCTCGAGGCCTGCCGCCGAAGGAGCACCGAGGCTGGCTTTGGAAAGGAGGAGAGAAGAGACGCCTCCTCCCCGCTGTGAAGGGAGGTCACCACCGCAGGACGATGAGACAGGTCACCACCGCAGGTCAATGAGGCAGGTCACCACCGCAGGATGATGAGACAGGTCACCGCCGCAGGTCAATGAGGCAGGTCACCACCGCAGGATGATGAGGCAGGTCACCACCGCCGGGCGACTGTCCCGGCCGAGATCCTAGCCACTGTGAAGACTCAGCCAGAACTTTCTTTTGGAGTTGCCAGGCTTATCTGGGTCCCGGCCTGGTGCTTCTGGACTCACCACCTCTGTGTGAGCCCAAAGACTGCTGCTGGAGCTCCGCGGCTCGATACCTGCCACCGAAGGAGCTCGGGGTAGATTGCTGGGTTTTGCACAGCCGTGCAATTGCAGAAACAGCCGCAGCTGAAGAGCAGGATACTGCAGAGGCTGAAGGAATGGCAGCAAGCTTCACTGCAACAGACCAACAAAATCAAAGTCTCTATGGCCGTGCAGGCTAGCTCAAGCGGAAAACCGCTGATCGTCCTCAAAACTGTGCCGTCCTCCAGACAATAAAAAAAAACTATAAAGCTGAAACGTGCCGTCCTTTATCCGGGCGAACTGCAAATCCCTATAAGCTGTCCTAAAATATTGAACGACTGAGTCTGGAGAACTTCAAAAAAGGATGTTTATTCATACAAGGTTGTAAACCTGGCACAGATCTTAAAGTTGCAGAAAATGAAACAAATTTCCATAGGTTTTAGTTGCAGAATTATCCCTGGTTCCAGAAGGCAAAGGTGATTATAAAACCACTATACCCTAATCACGCTGTCTATATTAGAAGGAGAAACTCTTTCCTTCCCTATCTTTACAGCAAAGATTAGTTCTAGAAGCGATGGAATAACCCTGCTCCTCTAACTAGATTTCCTATTCCAGATCAGTATAATTCAATACTTATCTAATTTGGATAGGCTTAGATTGGCCTGGTTTTGAGGATGATTTGTCCCAGTTAGCCTTGCACAGCTCCAGCACGTTGGAAGACTATAGCCAGAATGAAACTCTAAAATGGAGACTAGACCCTGGTAAAAAGGGCGGTCCTAAGATGTTGTACTCTTTGACCAATCATTGCAAAGAAAACTGCAGCCAGCTCTTGCAGACTTCAAGCCACCTTTCCTGGGCTTTTGCAGCCAGAGGCTCAAACAAAATGTAAAGGAGGGAAAACAAACAAACGACCAATAGGTAAGGCAAACCATCGTCCTGGGGGACGGAACAGTACTGTTGTATATTGGCATAGAATTCTGCCAGTTTTGTAAGCCGCCCTGAGTCCCTTTGGGTGAGAAGGGCAGGATAGAAATGATGGAAATAAATAAATCATCATCATCATCATCATCATCATCATCATCATCATCTTGCAATGCAGTTCTTTGGGCTTTAATCCAATTCAGAAAACCTTGCCTTTTATCTTGCAGTTTTATAGAAAACTGGATTTCTGTGGAATGTGGCTGGAATTCCAGGCAACATCCATTCACTGTAAAGATGGAAGAGAGAGTTCGTGGTAGGTGGAACTTATTGTTGCAGGTCTCATCTATCTCTCAAAAACAGTCTCACTTTAAAAAAACTAAGGATTACTTTATTGAAAAAACAATATTACAAACGATACCCGAAGGACTAAAGGTTTGTCAGAAGATACACTCCTTATAAAGCTTTGCATTTTAAAAATCTTTGTGTGTATTATTTCACTGGCTTAAAGCAATCTTCTATTGCAATTTTCCCTGGCTTTTTCATTAATTGGCTGATAAATGTTCTGAGTGGTGGCATGAGAATATCTTTTGGTTATAGTTCTTTGGTTTTGAAATGTCTGTGCCCTGGAGAATTGGCTGGTGCTAGTGCCTCATTTCACCATCAACCTAAGGTCTGGTTATTTACCCCAGCCTTTTTGGAGCCGTATTGATCACAACTCAGATTTGATTTACCACTGTTTATTTTGCACTGGATTATGAATTATTGCTGTTTTGTGGTTGTTTTTATTGATTGTATCCTGCTCTGAAAACTAGGATGCTTGGCAATATTTTAAGCAATCAATAGTGCACTTTGCAAAAAAGGTTTCTTTTCATTTAAAGGTTAAAAAACTAACATCAAAGCTTCAGTTGTAAGTAGAATGGATGAATAAATCATTGTGTGTATAATCTGCTATGGAAACTTAAGAAATGTCAGTCTTTGTGATCTGATAAAGGTTCCATTAATACTAACTATAAGTCACAAAACATCCAGTCAAATGTGGGGGGGGGGGGGTTGGGGGGGGTGTCAATGGAACAACTTTGCTTCCTTTACAATGCAGTTGTCAAATATTCTTGAAGGATTCCCTAAATATTGAGGAATTGGGAAATATTTGATTTTTGAGATTGACATGCTAACTGCAGTACTTATTTTGTTGTTCTCTGCTTTTATTGTTAATTGATTTTTTTAAAGTACTGTTAACTTACAAGTAGAGGTGTACGCAAAAAAAAATTCTTTTGTTTCCTTTGCTGTCATTTTGTTTGGACTATTCATTTACACAAAACGAATTATGTACTGACAGAGGGCTGCTGCTTTGCTTTCCCATTACAGCTGATGTGTATGTACCAGTGGGTGTTAATAATAATCTATATATATATAAAAATGTAACATGTATTTTTCCCATGGAGTAAACAACAAAACCACTGAACCAAATCACACCACATTTGGCCACAAAAGACATAGTCATCCAATCTATGTCTTTCAATTTAAAAAACCTAGAAAAAATAGTCGAAATTACAGAGTATGAGGAAGAACCTTTCTCCCCTTAACTGCCAGTCAGAAAGGTAGGCCCTGCTGCCTTTAGGCCCCACCCCCTTCATGTCAATCAGCCAAAATGGCTCCCAGGACACAGGCAGAGTGCACTTAGGCCTCATCCACACTGCCTATAAAATACAGATTATCTGATATGAACTAGATTATATGGCAATGTAGACACAAGGCCCTTCCACACAGCTATATAACCCATAATCCACAGTATTGGTTTTGAATTGGATTATCTTGAGTCCACACTGCCATATAATCCAGTTCAGTGTGGATTTTATACAGCTGTGTAGAAGGGGCCTCATATAATCCAGTTCTAAGCAGATAATATAAGATTATAAATATAATATATAATGATTACTGTGGTATAATAAAACAGAACAATATAATCTCTAAAATCAGGACAGTAAATAAAGAACAACACTCTGAAAACAGGAACATTTCAGACAGGAAACAACCAGGGTCAGCGAAACCTCCCAACAATGAATTCTCCCAGGCAGGAAGCATCCAGGGTTTGAAGCTGTAATGCCATTAAATGCTAATCAAGAAGGCTAATTGCAGCATTCATGCCAGCTGCACCGAGACTATTAATTGCTATTCAATCTAGCCAACCAAGGATTCTGCAAGGTAGAAAGCAGCCAGGCTTACAAACAGCAAGGCTATTCAACCTGACCAACCAAGATTTCCCCTAGGTGGAAGCCACGAGGCTATTCCATCCCATTCAACCTGGCCTAGCAAGGATGCCTTATGTAGAAAGTAGCCAGACTTTTAACCTGCAAGACTACTCAGTGCAATTCAAGCTGGCCAAACAATGATTCCCCTACAAAGGAAGTAGCCAGGCTTCAAAGTGGCTCTTTGATTGAGGGTGCTACTCCAGCTCGCCAAACAAGGATTCCCCTAGGTATAACACAGCCAGGCATTGAATCTGCAAGGCTATTCAGTGCAATTCAACCAGACCAACAAAGGATTAACCTTGGTAAAAGGCAGCCAGGCTTTGAAGAAACGATACTACTCTGTACTATTGAAGCTGACCAACCAAAGATTCCCCTAGGTAGCAAGCATCCAGGCTTAGAAGCAGCGAGGCTATTCATTGCAATTCTAGCAACCTAAAAAACATGCCCCTAGAACGCAAATACCCAGGCTTCCTAGCAGCAACCCTATTCCATTGTATTCCAGCTCACCAAACAAGAATTCTTATAAGAAGAAAATGGCCAGGCTTTGTGGCTGCAAGTCTATTCACTGCTATTCCACCTGGCCACAGCAACGCGTGGCTGGGCAAAGCCAGTATTAATATAAATAATGATAGTTATTCTAGCACCCTAAGCTGAGTCTGAAAGATGAGTGCCTCCTAATTACATTGGATGTGTATCAATGAGTCTTGATATAATATTTATATTAATATTAAGAACAGCAGTTATTCTGGCACCCTAAGCCGAGTTTGGGAGGGCAGTTCCTCCCAATTCCATCCAGTGTGGATAGATGGGTCTTGATGGTAATATTTACATTAAATACTAAGAACAGCAGTTATTCTGGCACCTTAAGCCAAGTCTGGGAGGGCAGTTCCTCCCAATTCCATCCGATGTGGATCAGTGGGTCTTGATGATAATATTTATATATATAACATGTATCTTAAGGATCTGGGGATCTGAGCTTAGCTTGGGAGAGGGAAATGCATCCCTCTACCTTAGATCTGATTGGTGGCAATGGAGGTTAAGGCATATCTATATCTATATCTATATCTATATCTATATCTATATCTATATCAGGTATCTTAAGAAGGATCTAAGAATCTGAGCTCAGCCTGGGAGAGGGGAATGCTTCCCTCTGCATTAGATCTGATCTGTGGAAATTGGGGTTAATGTAATAATATTATTAATAACAATAGTACTCTGGGGAAGATCCAAACATTTTAAAAGTTGGTGGGCTAAAAGGGATTGAAATGCCCTCCATGTGTGGCGATTTTCACCCCTCTAGCCCAAAAACCGAGGAGGGCCATGAGCCTCCAATGGCACAAAAATGTTCATGTTTTTGTTAGCCAGACGAAAATTCATGTCGTACAGGCAGCTCAATTTCGTTAGCGGGACACAAATACAAAAATGAGACAACACGAATTAAACTACATAAAATGAATAGAGATTCCACATGAATGCTCAACTCTACTTAGAAGTGGGTTTTTTTTTTTGCATAAATGTATGATAGAAATATAATAGAAACATGCAATGTTTAATAGCAGTGGATGATTGGCAAGCAACAGTATTTTGGAATTTGACATTGTTTTATATTTGCCATGCAGTGACATTTAGTAATTGGTACTTCTTGAAACATTTCATGCAGCATTCAGTAAAAATAGTTTTCAGCTCATTAGCATTTCATGGTTAATGATTGCCCAAACTACCATGAGATGCCAACAATGCAATGAACTTGAAATTAGAACATTTCTGAATATTCATTTTAGATTTTAAACCACTATAATCCAAATAAAATCAACAAATATTTCAGTATAAAAGAGAATATCTTCTAACTGGGATGCACATTTTCATTTACCCCATCCTCATGCACAACAATATGGAATTTCAGATGCTGTCATATATTCCAATAGAAATACAAAACAGACATATTTTAGAACAGATAAAATTATATAATATGCATGTGAGCAATGTTTGGAGTATGTCTGCATATGCTATGCACACATATGTACATGTGAATGTGATTAGCAGGATCAGGGAGTTCACATGATAGGGAAACAGTCCCACAGAGGGAGTCCAAAAAGTGTAGCTAGGGTTGATAAACAGAGGAAACAACATGAAGGCAGTTGAAACAAGGAGACAACTGAAATCAGCAGAAAACCAAGGTAGACCAGATTCCTACAGCTCATCAATCCATATGTGAAACAGCTCAGAAGACAAATTGATGTAGTATGTCAGTGCTTCAGTCAAATAAAAATTAAGGAACTGATTGAATAGAGAATATCCCTGTCTTGTTTTTAATTCTGGCTCCTGAGGCAAGCACTCTTCTTATACGGTTGCAATTGAGTGTGCATTAATGCAGTTTGATGCTACTTTAACTACCATGATTCAGTGTAGATGCATCTTGGGACTTCATCAAACACCTGCAACATCTTAGAACAAAGCTAATGCCCTGTGTCTTGACAAGTAGGCCTTGAGCTCCTTTACCATAAAATATCCTTTCTCGCTGAGGCTAGTCATTGCTCTGCCTCAGATTAAGCCTCCCAGTCCTCTTCCCTGTTGACTTGTCTAAGCTGTTCTGTAATCATTTGCAAGAAAAACTTGGTTATGGCATGGGCATTTTGTTGAAATTGCTGCTGTTATTGTCCCTAGGGCAAAAACAGTGGGAAAAGACATTTGGTGAAGCTTCACCCAAAAAAATAATAATAAAGCATATGCTGGGGGAGAAAGGCAAAGGAAAAGTGGATAAAGTTTTCAAGTTAATCTATGTTCTTCTGACTACAGGCTCATTAGATATACTTACCTCAAAAAGCTGTTTCTATTACTATCATAATGGCTGTACACTTTACTTCTACTAATGTTACTTCCTAGGCAGCTGGAGCACCGAAAACCAACACAAGGACCAATAACAATATAATATCTTTATTAAAGCAAGTAAAGATCCAAAAGGAAATAAGCAGCAAAGTTGAAGAAGCAATTGACCTTCCAGGAAAGATCAATTTTAGTCCAATAAGTAAAAGTCTTATGTCCAGTATTAGAGTTTAAAATCCAGAAACCGAAACACACTCAAAACTCCATCTTTTGTTTTGATTGGGGAAAAGTGCAAGTAGCAAGAAGAGTTCTCTAGAATAAATGTCCAAAACAGGATTTCAGGGCAAGGCAGGAACTAGATGATCAGGAGCTGAAAAGCAGTCCAAACTTGGCAAGGAGGTAGACCAGCACCCGGTCTACTCAAGAGTAAGCACACCATCAGGCCGCTTGGAATCCAGGAGCTGGAGACGATGATGTTTCTCAGTGAGAAGTAAAGTTGTCACCGCAAAGACAAGTTCTCAACACAACACTTTTATTGAAGTTCATAAGCTCCCCCAAACCAGGTGCCTGACTCCCTAAAACTTCCCAAGAGAACTGAGCTTGTTACAGTTACTGCACCAGGTGTCTAACTCCCCAATTCTTCCCAAGAGAACCGGGCTTAGCCATAGTCACCACGCTCCGCTAATCTGGTGTTTCTCCGGAGGCTTTGTCTGTTTGATCTGTCTGTGTGTACAAATGCCCTACAATCAAACACTAAACTTTCCGGAGAATCTGGGAGAGCCGGCATTATCTCAAGGGCATTTTTAATTGGCTCTGGCTCGGAGATGTCAACATGAGGCATCTGGAAGGGTGTTGAATATTACTGACTTGGGAGAAATCCCAAATCTTCTTCATCCTGGTCAGGAATGGGCACAGGGTCCAGGGCCAAAGGTGCCCTAGGCATCACAACTAAACATGAAATGATTTGGAAACCAGATATTCCTGAATTTTTCCCACAGAATACCTGTAAACACAGAGACATCTTTACACTGACTAAAATTCAGCGATGTGTTTTTTTCACTTTCACCATGGAGCCTGCCAGCTCCCATCACACAATGAAAAAGTACTTCCAGAGCATCTTTGTAGTGAAAGTGAAAAAAAAGAAAAACTCTGCTGCTGCTGAAAAATTGTTGGCAGCTGATGACAGGAGGCTTCCCATCATTTCATTGGCTTAAGTAGGCTTCCCCCCATGTGATGAGGTAGGGAGGAAGCCAGGTCAGTTGGGGGGGTGTGTGTATGGGCAGGGGGGGAGGCAATTCATGGTGATACTCAGCGATTTTGATGGCATGTGTAAAGAGGTCCATATAGTTAGGTAAAGGTAAAGGTTTCCCCCGACGTTAAGTCCAGTCATGTCTGACTCTGGATGGTGGTGCTCATCTCCATTTCTAAGCCGAAGAGCCGGCATTGTCCGTAGACACCTCTAAGATCATGTGGCCGGCATGACTACATGGAGTGCCGTTACCTTCCCACCAGAGCGGTATCTATTGATCTACTCACATTGGCATGTTTTCGAACTGCTAGATTGGCAGAAGCTGGAGCAACAGCGGGCGCTCACTCCGCTCCCGGGATTTGAACCTGGGACCTTTCGGTCTGCAAATTCAGCAGCTCAGTGCTTTAACACACTTCGCCACCAGGGTTCTGAAGGTTAGGGTTAGGGTTATAGTTAGCCCTGGGCTAAATTAACACAAACACTAGATTGATTTTCCTCAGAACTTTACATTTTTGAAGTATTGTTATTGATGTTGTTAATGTGACAAAAACCAGTATTGCTACAGCCACCAATTATCCAAAATGATTGGATTTTAATTTAGATGCCCCATTTCCACAAAGGATATTGTGTTCAAGTGGATTCACATTATATGAAATAAAGTGGAAGTGGGCAATATGACTTTCTGGGCTCCATCCTCGTCAAAGTTATCGGTCAAAAGGCATCAATTTTTGTTGCCATGCCACTAAAATTTCAGCACCTCAGCTGCAATTTCAGCACTCTTCTTTACTTTCCCTTCTGTTCTCATCACTGGCATTCCATTACCTCATTCTATACCCCAGCACGCTTTTCATTTATTATTGTTACTTTTCTCTTTGCCAGGCACAGGATAATGCATCTTCAGTTTGCCAGGAAATAGGAGAAAGCTTTCATATTTAAAGAGTATCTCTTCCTCTCCATGTCTCTGGAAAGTGAATGTGTCACCTCTCTGACTTTTTCACTCATCATTTTGTGACTGCTGATTCCCAGCCTCCCTTGAACGTGAGTCTTCCCTAATTGAAGCCACTGTCTATATCAGATAGATGTGTTTCACATGCTCAGTGTTCTCTAAATGAACTCTGCCACAAACACCCCTTCAAAGACCTTTTCTTAATATAGTGAACTTCTCTTTGAGTCCACAGGGACAGTTCAGACAATTTGATGGGTCTGTTTTTCTAGCAATGAGCATGTTTCAACTTCTATAAGTACACAGTGCTGTGATTAGAAGATAGGTACTTGAAATTATGCATGTTCCTTAGAAATCAATGGGGCCTGATTGCCTTGGGCTTAGTCTTAGCCTATTAGAAAGGAATGTCAACTGTAGTAAAGCAGCAAACTATACTGGAATGCCAATATGGCTTTGCCTAAGAGGTCAGCATTTCAAGATTTGTAAACTAAATCTGGTTTCCTAAGGACTATAATCTCCCCTCCTCCCAGCTTTCAAAGGGTGTGGGGTGTAGAGATGAGGGTTAATAATGATGTGATAAGAGTTTTTAACTCCTTAGTCAAGAATTTGAGGTTTACCAACTTGGATTGCCATCTGAGACAAGTGTGGAGACATTTAAAAAACCAACTTCTTGAGCCAGAGGGGATATTTCAGCTTATCCGGCTACTTTGATTGGACAAGTACACCCAAAAGTGATAAAAACCATCCTGGTAACTTGAGTACTAACATGTCATGCCAGACTAATCTGATCTCTTTTTTCGATAGAGTTACGAGTTGGGTCGATACAGGGAATGCTGTGGATGTAGCGTACCTGGATTTCAGTAAGGCCTTCGACAAAGTCCCCCACAACTTTCTGGCAAACAAACTAGTAAAATGTGGGCTAGACAAAACTACGGTTAGATGGATCTGTAATTGGCTAAGCGAACGAACCCAAAGGGTGCTCACCAATGCGTCGTCTTCATCATGGAAAGAAGTGACAAGTGGAGTGCCGCAGGGCTCCGTCCTGGGCCCAGTTCTGTTCAACATCTTTATTAACGACTTAGACAAAGGGTTAGAAGGCACGGTCATCAAGTTTGCAGACGACACAAAACTGGGAGGGATAGCTAACACTCCAGAAGACAGGAGCAGAATTCAAAACGATCTTGACAGACTAGAGAGATGGGCCAAAACTAACAAAATGAAGTTCAACGGGGACAAATGCAAGATACTTCACTTCGGCAGAAAAAATGGAATGCAAAGATACAGAATGGGGGATGCCTGGCTTGACAGCAGTGTGTGTGAAAAAGACAACAAGTTAAACATGAGCCAACAATGTGATGTGGCAGCTAAAAAAGCCAACGGGATTCTGGCCTGCATAAATAGGGGTATAGCGTCTAGATCCAGGGAAGTCATGCTCCCCCTCTATTCTGCCTTGGTCAGACCACACCTGGAATACTGTGTCCAATTTTGGGCACCGCAGTTGAAGGGAGATGTTGACAAGCTGGAAAGCATCCAGAGGAGGGCAACTAAAATGATTAAGGGTCTGGAGAACAAGCCCTATGAGGAGCGGCTTAAAGAGCTGGGCATGTTTAGCCTGCAGAAGAGAAGGCTGAGAGGAGACATGATAGCCATGTACAAATACGTGAAGGGAAGTCATAGGGAGGAGGGAGCAAGCTTGTTTTCTGCTGCCCTGCAGACTAGGACACGGAACAATGGCTTCAAACTACAGGAAAGGAGATTCCACCTGAACATCAGGAAGAACTTCCTCACTGTGAGGGCTGTTCGACAGTGGACCTCTCTCCCCCGGGCTGTGGTGGAGGCTCCTTCCTTGGAGGCTTTTAAGCAGAGGCTGGATGGCCATCTGTCGGGGGTGGTTTGAATGCGATTTCCTGCTTCTTAGCGGGGGGTTGGACTGGATGGCCCATGAGGTCTCTTCCAACTCTACTATTCTATGATTCTATGATTCTATGATTCAATGACTATCCTATGAACTGGGGACATTGTGAACAGTATTTTTCCCAGGAAATCTTTGCATAGTTATCATTTGCATAGATTAAACCCTTCCACCAACTTCAATTAAGATGATATAGTAGTCCAAGAAGGCTGTATTTACAGTAGAAAGGTTACCGTACAAAGGTTTCCTTGCTCTGGTGTGTGGTGATGATACATAAATGTACTTATCTCTATGGATACAAACTGTATTATTTTCAGCCTGAACTAAGGTGAGATGGTTGCATTCAAAGTGAACTCCACAATTTTATTTACTGCCTTTCAGTAGAATTGCTAGCAAGAAAGGTTTTTAAAATGAATTGACTTTTATTGGTATTTCTCTTTTTTTTTTTCAAATTTTCTAGTAGCATGACCTTCACAAAGGGGAAGTAACAAAACTCTAGTCTGGGGGGCTGGGATTAGGAAGGAGCACACTTTGAAAACCCCTGTACTGACACATTCTTAGAAGATTGGAAACCTTTCTGTCAATATACTGTGTTTACTAGAGTATAAGGCATCATCAATTCTGATGTGCACCTTAATTTCCAAAATGCTGGAAAAAAGAATTTGCTGATGAATGTAATGTGCCATGTCCCCCACCTCTTCACCACCCAGGCCAGCAAGCCAGCCAACCCACAGTATTCAGAGGCCCCCAATTACCCAGCCACCACTTCCTGGTACCTCAAACCATCTTCAAGACCCATGAGGGGACCCCACCTTGACTGTCTTCAACCTAAAGTCCATTTTTAAATCTTTATTTGTTGTCCACCAATATTATGTTTTCTTGAGACAAAATAATTGCTTTGGGAGATGATAATGCATAGAATCATAGAATCATAGAATCATAGAATAGTAGAGTTGGAAGAGGCCATCCAGTCCAACCCCCTGCCAAGTAGGAGGAAATCACGTTCAAAGCACCCCCGACAGATGGCCATCCAGCCTCTGCTTAAAAACCTCCAAAGAAGGAGCCTCCACCACAGTCCAGGGCAGTGAGTTCCACTGCCGAACAGCTCTCACAGTGAGGAAGTTCTTCCTGATGTTCAGGTGGAATCTCCTTTCTTGTAGTTTGAAGCCATTGTTCCGCGTCCTAGTCTGCAGGGCAGCAGAAAACAAGCTTGCTCCCTCCTCCCTATGACTTCCCTTCATGTATTTGTACATGTCTATCATGTCTCCTCTCAACCTTCTCTTCTGCAAGCTAAACATGCCCAGTTCTTTAAGCCGCTCCTCATAGGGTGTGTTCTCCAGACCTTTGATCATTTTAGTTGCCCTCCTCTGGACGCTTTCCAGCTTGTCAACATCTCCTTTCAATTGCGGTGCCCAGAATTGGACACAGTATTCCAGGTGTGGTCTGACCAAGGCAGAATAGAGGGGTAGCATGACTTCCCTGGATCTGGATGCTATACCCCTATTTATGCAGGCCAGAATCCCATTGGCTTTTTTTGCAGCAGCATTACACTGTAGGCTCATGTTTAACTTGTTGTCCACGAGGATTCCAAGGTCTTTTTCACGTGTACCGCTGCCTAGCAAGGTGTCCCCCATTCTGTATCTTTGCATTCCATTTTTTCTGACGGTGAAGTGTCTTGCATTTGTCCCTGTTGATCTTCATTTTGTTATTTTCAGCCCATCTCTCTAGTCTAGGCATGCATGACCTGATTGCCTAAAATCCCAAAGTCCCTTAAGGAGAATCCCTATTCTATGCATGGGGGGTATGGGCTTAGTCTACTCCAAACCAAATCTAATCCAATGATATACAGTGTTCCCTCACTACTTTGCAGTTCGCTTTTGCAGATTCGCTGTTTTGTGCTTTTTCAAAAAACTCTAAAAGAATATTATAAATCATAAAAAATTACAATTTACAGCCTAAGGAAGGGAGGAAGGGGAAGCCAAAGGGAAAGAAAAGGAGTCCAAGAAGCAGCGGGAGGAGAATGAAGCAATTTATCAACACACGGTTGGTTGATAAAGACTTAAAATAGTGTATAACTACTAAAATAATGTATAAATATTAAAATAAATATAGGGTCCCGACTTTGTGGATTTTCACTTATTGCGGGTGGTCCTGGAACCTAACCCTTGCGATAAGTGAGGGAACACTGCAATCCCCAAATTTGTGAAAATGGTATTAGCAGTTTGATGCCACAAACAAAATAAACATTTATTCCAAGATCAAAGCACTGAAGGTGGGTGGGTAACAATGATAATCAAAAGGACTATTGGTATAGCAGGAAAGCAGCTCATCTAAAGGGGGAGAGGACATCAGTGAAACCTTCATGTGCTTCTGAGATGTGTCTAATTGTATCCAATTAGACTATCTCTGATTAACTGGAACTGTAGACCAGAGCCTCAGAAAACTGCATTGGCTTCTGGGAAAGAAAAACATCCCTGACACCTATCCTCACTTTGACTGTCAGCACAATTCACAAATTATCATTCCGGGTTAGTCAGTATACACGCTTCTTTAAAATTAACCAGGTTTGTGGGGGAGAAACTGTTAACCAGATTATGGCCTCTGTGTGCTGAGAACGTATCTTAAAATACAGAAGGAAATGGGGTGTGTCGTATCAGTCAAACCTGGTATTAACAAATTAACAATTCTGGTATAAGCAAATTGTTGGTCCTTTGGACTCCCAACCTGCTCCGTTTTATCTTCCAGCCTATACTAGAGTCCTCCACTGGAAACTACTTATGCTGACAAAATGTGATATATTTTCTCTGCAATGAAAATAGATTCCATTGATAATACACTTTCTCTCCAAAAGTAAAAATAAGGTCTCTCCACATCTTTCAATACCAATGAAACAAGGTTGGAACTGCCTCACAATAGATTACAATAATTTTTCGTATAGTCAGCTGGTTCCACTCATTTCCATTATACTCCCAAACTAATTTTCTTTCTGATTATTTAGACAACATATAATAATTAAACCTTCCAACCCCACTCTTCCCTCATCTTGTCTCTGCTGCATGTTTGCCTACTTTAATTCTAGGCTAAAAGTTGTGCTTTTTAAGGAAAGAGTAAAATAGTTCCTCCCAAATCATTTCATTATGCAAATATTAATCATTTTTAATTTCTTCACTTCCATACTTTCCCCATGTTACTGCTATTTGTATATCATTTTTCCTAGTTATTCTTTGACAGAATACCTTGCGGACAATCCCATTGCCAGTCTAATGGGGATTATGGCATTAACATGAAATGACAACACTATAGAGCTGATAAGATTTGGCATGGCAGTATCAGTAAGGGTGACAAAGCCGTTTACAGAAAAGGCAATATTTCCTGATTCAGAATTGTCTTAAATCTAAACACTTCCATTGTAATCCCGGAGAAGAAAAGCCTCAAGGGAAGATGGTTTTAGTGCCGTTGAAAACCTTCAGTGAAAATGATTCCATTCCATTTCAACTTAATCCCCACCAATAATCCTAGGTCTCAAGTAAAAAGATGATCTATAATTCACACGAAACTTCCTTTTACTTAGTAACAATAACAACATTCCTTACTGTGCAGAAAAAAAATTGTTTGGTTGTTTCTCAATCTGTATTAGACTAGATATTTCCATTTCTCACAAAGGAGGCAAACTACAACAAAGGGGGAAAATGAGGAGATCTAGGTCTACTGCATTCTCATCAGGGTGGCGAGGAACACTTGAGAATTCCTAGTATGAATCCAAAAACAATATTCTGAAGGTAGTGAAAATCATTTTGGTGCTTAAAATATGAGAGTGTGTCATCACAATCCTATAGTTTGAATTTGAACTTACTGGCATTTCTTGATTCGCAGCATAGTTAGTGCTGAGGGATTGTGGGATCTGGAGTCCTACAAAATATGGAAGGCAACAAATTCTATACTGTCAGTACACCACTTTCACACCTTTGTCTTTTCAAATTTGATTACTGACAAATTACTTGCCAACTCTGTCTCTGCAGTGATCCTATACACAGGGAATTATAAGCCTTACCTGACCTTCCCAGTCTCTCAGCAAGCATCACAAGAATGAGAGACTAGGGACATGGGATAAGGATTATAAGACCCTATTACAAATTGTGTTAGAACACACACACATGTTCACACCAATTGCTTAGCAATCAAGCTGAAGAAGTGGAAAAGACACCAAGATGGGATTGGACTGTGGGAGTAGGGTTGAGGGAAGAGATAATCAAAAAACAATTCAGAAATCTGCTTCTAGCTTTAGGCATGGAGGGGTTAGCTGGTGACCCTGGTGATGCTGGGAGAGTTTGAGAGGTCTCAGAGGAAAATGTTTTGGAATCTTCCAGCAGCAATGTTTTGGTTTCATCTGGTGGTGCCCAGGAGCACCGTGAAGGCCGTTCCCGTAGGAACCTAACAGAAGTGCTCTCCAAGGAAATTGGGGAAGATTAATGTTTGTCGAGGTCAAAGAGATTAGAGCTACTTCCACAGAGCCGGCAATTAAGGACTCCCTTCTCCCGCTGGCTCAGATATAAGTGATCTCTTGGGAGGGGTTTGGGGGTTTTAAAAGTGGTTCATGTTGTTACAGTCATTGTGAGAGCAACGCTGCATTCAGGTACAGACTTTATGGGAAAAGCTGTGGAATTCATGTAATCAAGTGTCAAGCTGTTTCTATGTTCTGATTTTGCGAGACATAGTTTTGCCTGTCTTGGATCTATGCATTCTGTTCTTGCATATTTTGCTGGATTTATCTTGGATACTTTATCTGAAGGGATTTTGGGAGACTCTTTACTCTTATGAACATAACCTGATGAACCTTATGTTCTAACCTATGAACATAACTTTGATTCCTTTTTTATATTTGCTTGATTTTCATATATTCACCTCCGGTGGCCTAGGGGACAAAAGCCTTGTGACTTGAAGGTTGAGTTGCTGACCTGAAGGCTGGCAGGTTTGATTCCCACCCGGAGAGAGCGCGGATGAGCTCCCTCTATCCGATCCAGCTCCATGCGGGGACATGAGAGAAGCCTCCCACAAGGATGGTAAAACGTCAAAACATCCGGGCATCCCCTGAGCAATGTCCTTGCAGACGGCCAATTCTCTCACTCCAGAAGCAACTCCGGTTGCTCCTGACACGAAAAAAAATTATACTCTGGTTATAATAAACTCTTACATTGGATTATCTGCACAGTGTGGGGTTTGTGATGAAAAGAGGCTTCAGGGCTCTAGTGCAACACCCGATTCTGGACCTTACTTGTCCCCCACAGCCAGGCAGGTGACTTTTTCAGCCTCAGCTTGCTCTGCAAGGACCATGCACATGAATACATGGTTCAAAGCAGGTCTACACAGATAGGAAGACCTGATAACACTCACTGTTTCAACTCTTGGAAATTACGGTTATCTATTTTATGTGATAAATATGGTTTTGGGGGAGAGGCTTAGATTATTTATAGTTTTGCTACTTTCATGGGAGCCCTGCTAAGCCTCACAAATGTGGAGGGTAAACTGTACAGTTTATTGGGGCCGGGCTGTGGCACAGGCTGTTGAGCAGCTGCAATAAATCACTCTGACCATGAGGTCATGAGTTCAAGGCCAGCCCGTGGCGGGGTGAGCACCCGCCAATTAAAAATAAAAAAATAGCCCCTGCTCATTGCTGACCTAGCAACGTGAAAGATAGTTGCATCTATCAAGTAGGAAATAAGGTACCACTTATAAAAAAAGTGGGGAGGCAATTTACGACCTGGAATGAGGAAGTGCCATCAGAGTGGATGATGAAGCAGCTGCTCCCCCCTGTGGCCAGAATCGAACATCCCCTCAGGAGAAGGTTAAATTGCCTCTGCGTCTGTCTGTCTCGGTCTCTGTTTGATGTGTTTATGGGCATTGAATGTTTGCCCTATGTGTGTATAATGTGATCTGCTGAGTCCCCTTCGGGGTAAGAAGGGCAGAATATAAATACTGTAAATAAATAAATAATTGCTTGTCTATACTTTGGACCTAGAGATGGGCTAGCCATCTCAGAAAAGTAAATCAGAACCAACCTACCTGGGAGGCCCTCTATAGTAAGACTATTCATCCAGTAATCTTATCCAGGATTTCATTCCAAGTGCAAATTGACCTTATTTCAGAAAAATCACATTGTTTTGTGTCTGATAAATGTGTCTGGATTCCTACCCTTATTCTATAATTGCTACCATAGGCCTTACCCCCAGACTGGTTTTAAATGTACATTTGCTTTTGATTCTTTTGATCATCTGTCTTTAGACAAAGCCTTAAGACCTTTGTACTTCAGAGTGTGCCTTGCTCCTCTGAGATCCATTTTCTGAAGAGTTCTTTCTGGTAGTGTCAAATACTTCTAAAAACACATTGTTTCTATCAGGCCGGAACAACTAAGGCTTTGTTGAGAGTCAATATTTTTAAGAATTTCTGTTGGCCACTCCTCCTCCCTGGCTGCCTGCCTGACCAGTTGCACATGACTCTTAGTAAGAATAAACTAGACAATGAAGCACTGGAAGATAAATATTGGTGATCTAATACAGTGCTTTTTAAACTATGGGTCCTGACCCCATATGGGGTCCTCTTAGCTCAGTGTGGGGGTACTGAAACATTTTTCAACATTAAGTTTTCTGAACGTCACCTAGTAGACATTTACATGAAGATGTTTAAGATATAATTTATAAAATGGAAAATCAGCCTATTTAGCAAGTGTTACTAAAGCTGATTTGTTATCAGTAAATGTTTGATTTTATAACTATTTTATATACCTTTGTACCTGGGTGCATCAGTGTATAAATAGTTATATCAAGTAGCCTTTCTGATACATTTAACAGATGGATTAAATGATTTATTAGATATACATTCCAGTTTTTTCCCTGCACAGGACCCAAGGTGACAGCCAGTCTTGAGATACTAAGACAACACATTCTTCTTACGGAAAGTCTATTCATTTCTGAGACTTTTTGGTTGCATGTCCAATTTTGAGGAGCTGCATATTAGTATATGTACTTACCAAGAAACTGTTAGCTCTATTCACACCTCTGCTAGTGGATTAGAATTTGAGAAAATATCCAGTTCAATTATTTAAAATTCTTTAAGAGGTTTTAAAGGTCATGGATTGTATGTCTAGAAAAATTAGAATGTGCTACTGTTTTTTTAGTTAATGCAATTTCTAATTTCAAATTTATCTCCGTTTATTATTCGAAGTAGAGGCTGTTCAATTTGTACTAGTGAGAAAAGAGAGACATGACAGAGGATGGCAAATATCACATTGCAGGATGAATGATTAAATGCCTCTGATATTGAGACTGACATTAGTAGGACGTGTAATGTTGCTACCAAAGTAGATGTGTGAATAGTGTTGACATGTAGGTTTGAGTCTTCTCCTTGCATTTCCAACCGTGTTTCATGTCTTGTTGTAAGAGGGTAGCTGTTTAAAGTTAGTAAACACTATGTAAGCAAATAAAGGCCTCTTATTTCTGAGAGGGAGGTATTATTATTATTCAGCATTAGTTGCAGTTCATTTATGTTTTAGTGGTTTCTTCTGAAAGATGTAAGCGACGACTATTGGTGTTTTATCCTTTTTTTTCTATCTAGTGTGGATTGTTCCTGAATACCAGTCTTCCCTTGCTGGCCTTTTTGCATCATTGTGAAAGTTACAGAAATGCTTATCACAAATCCATGAGTTTTGTGTCCCTATCTTATGGTAGATGTCCTCCTGAAGAGTCTGGCCATGATCACTAGATTTCTTAGTGTTTTCCAGGTGGGGGATGAAGACATATAAGAATGGCCATGTTCCAGAAGTATTCTCTCCTGACGTTTCACCCACATCTATGGCAGGCATCCTCAGAGGTTGTGAGACATGGGTAAACGAGGCAAGGAAGGTAAAATATATATATCTGTGGAGAGTCCAGGATGTGACAAGAGTCCTTTGTCAGTTGGAAGCCAGCGTTAATGTTTCAGTTAATCACCCTAATTAGCATTGGAAAGGTTTGTCTCTTGCCTGGGGGGCATCCTTTGTTCAGAGTCATTAGCCGTCCTTGGGGCTCCTCTGCCCTCAGAGTGTTGCTTCCCATCTACTGTTCTGATTTTTGAGTTTTTTAATACTGGTAGCCAGATTTTGTTCATTTTCATGGTTTCCTCCTTTGTGTTGAAGTTGTTCACATGCTTGTGGATTTCAATGGCTTCTCTGTGTAGTCTGACATGATAGTTGTTGGAGTGGTCAAGCATTTCTGTGTTCTCAAATAATATACTGTGTCCAGGTTGGTTCATCAAGTGCTCTGCTATGGCTGATTTCTCTGGTTGAGTGAGTCTGCAGTGCCTTTCATGTTCTTTGACTCGTGTTTGGGCGCTGCGTTTGGTGGTCCCTATGTCCACAGTCCACAGCTGCATGGTATCTGGTAGACTCTTGCAGAAGAGAGGGGATCCCTCTGGTCCTTCGCTGACCGTAGCATTTGTTGGATTTTCTTTGTGGGTCTGTAGATAGTTTGTAGGTTGTGCTTCTTCATCAGTTTGCCTATGCGGTCAGTGGTTCCCTTGATGTATGGTAAGAACACCTTTCCTCTGAGTGGATCTTTGTCTTGACTCTCATGGCTTGTTCTTGGCCTTGCAGCTCTTCTGATGTCCGTGGTGGAGTATCCATTGGCCTGTAGAGCCCATTTTAGGTGGTTTAGTTCACCTTGGAGGAGGTGAGGTTTGCAGATTCTTTGTGCACAGTCTATCGGGGCTTTGATTGTGCTTCTTTTTTGACTTGGGTGATGGTTGGAGTTTTTATGAAGGTATCTATCTGTGTGTAGGTTTTCTGTAAACTGTGTGGCCCAATTGTTGATTGGGTTTGTGGATGACCAGACATCTAGAAATGGCAGTTTTCCGTCAGGAGAGAATACTTCTGGAACATGGCCACATAGCCCGAAAGACATACAACAACCCTGTGATCCTGGCCATGAAAGCCTTCGACAACACATATAAGAATGTTTAGTGATTCCTGACCTATACTTTCTTGGGGTTTTATGTCTGAACAGTTGTATGACATACAGATAACAAGCACAGGAGTGCTTGGCAGGATCCAGATCTTATCCACCTCCACACATCACTATTCTTAGGGATGTAATCTTAGAGTTGAAAGGGACCATTAGGGTCATCTAGTCTCAGACCCTATTATGCAGAATACATAGTTAAAGCACTCCTGAAAGACTGGATGGAATCCCCACCCCCAGACGGTCCATTCTACTGCTCTTGTGTGGAATTAAGCCTGATCTGCAGATATAAATGCAGAAGAGTGGGTGAAGCTATCAGTTTAATGTCACATCCATACAGCTTCACTCTAACCAACAACAAGGTGTCTCATGCCTTAGGCCCCGTTCTAATATAACTATACCATTTTTTAAAACAGTGCTACAACAAGCTTAAGATGTACACACTCTCTATTCAGTTCTTCACTCCTTTGACAGGAGGGAATTGACATTTGTTAATTCAGGGGAACTGACATTTGTATAATCTCAGTCCGTCATGTCATCCAAATTTATATGGTTAATTTTTAACTATATCTTGAAAAAATGTAAAAGTGTGTAGAATATGTTCTTTTCCAATGATAAATAATAAATCTATGACATGGTATTCAAACTATATAACATATAGACGTTAATGAAAAATTTCTGAGACTTTGTTTCTGAACACTTTTTTCAATTTACTGGGAGGGAAATAGCTTTGGGAAAAACTGAGGGAAAGCACTGTTTTTTTCCCAATTTATCTGGGGTTTTTTTTTCCAGGCCTTTCCATCTCTAATTGAAACTAAAATGTGATAATGGGGATGAGGAGGGATTTTTCAACCTGAAAAGTGACATGCTGAAATGAAAAGGCTGAAGGGAACAAGAAATAAATAAAACAGCTTGACCTTATGATAAGAACTAAAGTATATAATGGAGGGGAAATCAATAGGCTCAGGCATCACACCTGGGTCATAAAGTATATTTACAATAGCTGCTGAGTCACACCTTCATTGTAAGAAACTGCATGCACTATAGATATGGGACCCTGGGTGAAAGTCAAGCACAGTTCTAAAATGTTTATATATTTACTGAGTAGTGTAAATTACTCCATCTCTCTCAGCTCTAAGCATAAAAACCCTTAGGCATGGCAAATATATTATGCTTTCAATTGCACTTCACCTCATTGTTTATTATTTTCTTCATAATTATTTAGTCCAGAAGATTTGTACATGTTCTGCAGCATTTCTTTGTACAGTAAATCAAATCTCTCTCTTTTTCTCTATAAAACAAACCCCAAATATGCATTTCCCCCAGAACCATAGTCCATCATCTTCCTCTAAATGAAAAACTCTTTCTTCCCATGAATGTTCAGGCCCTTGTAGGCTTAGTCAAACAATAAATCAAAGCTTTTCACATGATTTGTATGTTTCTCATAAAAAATCATTTCCTGCCTTTAATTTTTCACCTGTTCAGTGGTTTTTTCTTACAATGCCTTCCTTCAAATAATTTGGTTCTTGGCCAGTGATTTGGAATTCCTTGGGGTCCCTTGTACGAGACTGATTTATTGTATTAAATATTATGCATCCATGGCTCAGAATTGTTTATTCTGTTGCAGTACCTCAGCTCCATCAAATGATTAATAACAAAATGCACTCATTGGTACACTTATTGCCTACATCCACTCAGCTATTGGAATGATATAGCATTATGAGTTCTTATTACTAACCAGGGGCGAAAAATAAAATAAAATAAATTCTTCTCCAGTATTTCTGTCACTATCCTAACACACTACAACAAATGCAGAAAGCAAATGGAAAAAGAAACCTAATCCCACATGAAAAGAATAGGGCATTTGTGTCTGTGGTATGCAAACCTTTTAAAATCCCTTTATTTATTTCAGGAATCATTTCGTATTTGGGGTACACTTTTAGTGAAAAAAGGACAAGACCTGCTTTCTATGGCAAGAAGTTTTTGCAATAACACTCAACTGGGTTTTATAGTGTTCCCTCATTTATCACGGGGATTACATTCCAGGACCACCCGCAAACAGTGAAAATCCGCAAAGTAGGATTTGTGTTGTTTACAATCTTCCTGGTAAGTAGCGTCTCTGTCCCCTCCTCACCTCTCAAGCATGCACATGCCTTGTGAGGCAAAAACAAAGCTGCTTCAGCCTCCTTTTCTCTCCCTTCAGCTTCTCCTTCCTTCCTTCCTTAGGCTTCTCCTTAGGAAGGAAGTAGAAAGAGGGATTTATAATATTATTTTATGATTTATACTATTATTTTAGTGTTTATTTAAAAACCGCAAAATGGCAAGGGCGCGAAAAGTGAACCGCAAAGTAGTGAGGGAATACTGTACACAGATTTTAGGCTTGTCACCCAGTTTGGCCTGGAAGTGAGTAGTATGAGTAGACAAGTCCAAGAAGCAAAGGAGGCACTACAAGAGTACGAGGTGACATAGGGTGGTAGTAGCGGGATAGGAAAGCTAGCAATTCTAGCAGTGGAGTACAAGAAGAAAGGGAGGACTGCATTGCAAATGAAATGAGCGGGGAAGTGAGATAGTGAGTGGTGCGAGTGACAGAGTGTATGAGGCAAGGTGCTGTGAGGGTATGAAGTAAGGACCACTAGAAGGGAATGCAGAATGCTTGTGTGAGGAGCAGAGTTGAAGAAGTTTTCAAGTAGCTGACTTGAACATTTCTTCAAAAACAACAGTATTTAGTATCTATAAGGCATGGGCGAATAAATCGGAATTGTCATAAATCGGAATAAAATCGTATGTATTCTGATTTGCAAATAGGGTTCTAACGTGCATTAGCGCTTTGGATTTAAACCACGATTTCGAAGCATTGGAGCCCATTCATTCAGTGGGCTCGTTATTATTTTCGGATATATGAGAAAGTATCTTGGATGCAACCAAACTTGATTTTCAGGGAGGAGCAGCCTAGCCTGGGCTTGCCTCCATGAGCAATCATTTTGCATATTCATCCAAGGGGAGGGTTTGGACGTCCTCACTGAAAAGCACCTGCTGCAAGCCATGAGGCTCATTCTGGACTGGGGAATTGGAGGGAGAGGGTGGCTGGGCTTCCTGTTTGTGGCACTGTGGCAGCCATTGAAAGAAGAAGTCAACTCTTAACAAAGACAAAAACGCATTTTTGGGGTGGGGTGGGAAAGGGGGTACTTGTATTTTATTTTAAAATTCTAAAATAAAGAAGTAAAAGAAGAAATGTTTATTTTTTGAGAAAAAAGAGGTTGGTGATAGGGCGAAAGTGTTTATTTTAAATATCTGATGCATTTTATTTTAAAATTAAGGAGCTAGAAGAAGCGTGTTTCTTTTTGATAAAAAGTGGGGGTTGGTGGTATTTTGGGCAGGGGAAAGTGCTTATTTTATGTTTGCTTGTTTGTTTGGCCTCCTCTAGGTACTGCGTATCCAGGTCTGGGGACCCCAGCCATGTAGCTGAATCCTTTTTTGGGTTCAAGCAATCTCCCCTTTTGGGTTTGTGTGTTTGTTTATTTGGCCTCCTCAAGACACTGCATGTCCCATCATTTACAGAAACAAAATCACCTGGATTCCCCAAGTCTGGGGCCCACGGCTGCATTACATAGCTGAATCCTTTGGGTTCAAGCAAGGCCCTCTCTTGGGTTGTTTGTTTGATTGTTTGTTTGGCCTACTCAAAACACTCTCTCTGCTAACATGAAGCATTCCAGTGAAAGCGGGTTGGGTCATCTAACTTCTGGCCAAGTCAATAAGAAAGGGAGGGGGCCAGCCAGCCAACAGCAAAGTTAAACTGTTGGAGATGGTGGAAATGGTGATTCAGCGACTTGTTCAACTGCTGAGATTAGACCCCCCCTCCACAACCCCAAGGCAGTCATCCATTCCAGCAGTCGCCACTGACCTAATGCAGGAACTTGGTGGTGGTGTTGTCTTGGAACCTGAGGTGGGGCCAATCAAGAAATTGTTTGCCTCCCCCCATTCTTCTCACATCTGACAGTGAGGAGGAGGAGGAGGAGGAGGAGGAGGAGGAGGAAGACCCTTCCAATCAGTGTCTTTCTTAGGAGGCCTTCTCATTGCCAACACCCACCCACCCCCCAGCCCTGTTAGCAGCACACGAAGGTCCCAAGGCGCTGAAGCCTTGGGAAGGCCGAAGTCTTTCCTCTGAGACCATTTTAGTGTCCATTAGGTATGTCCAAAAAATCGTTTTGAATCTTATATCGGATTGATATCGGATTGTTGTCACTTTTTGAGACACATTCCGATACGTTGTCTCACGTTGCAACCGGCAATGTATTTTGAACCATCATTGGCCCATTCTCTAATTTTCTCTCAATGTTTCATTAATTTTTTTCCCCCAAAAATGTTTTTAATATATTATTTGCATTGTCAGGGCAAGGTTCACGAATTTCTTTAATCTTGGGGTGAGTTCTGGTTCAAACATCTTGTAGAAAAGGGCTGTAAAACCATCAGGGCCAGGCGCTTTGGATATATCTAGTTTTTTTTATTGCTCTCTTAATTTCCTGATCTGTAATCTCTATATTTAGATTTTCTCTATGATGTTTCGAGATTTTATCTAACTTAATTTTCCCTAGGTATTCATTTATATCTTCTTTCTTTATCTGGCCTTTGGTATATAGTTGCTTATAGAATTGTTGAATTGTTCACTGTTGTCTCGGTCTGATAAGTATTCTTTATCTCCGTCGTAGATTTTGGTAATGTGTTGTGATTGTTTTTTCTTCTGAATTTTTCTAGCCATCCATTTTCCTATTCTGTTGGCATTCTGAAAATGGAACTGTTTTATATATTTTAACTTGTTAGCCAATTGTTCTGATTCTAGTAGAATTCTTTGCTTTTGTAAGATATTAAGTTCTTGTGTGAATTTATTACTTTGGGGATACTTTTTCAGGCTGTCTTCCACTCAATTTATTTCTTGTTTTATCTTCTTCATCTCCTCATTTTTCTTCTTATTTTTTAAAGTAGTCTGCCGGATAAAGTGGCCTCTCATGACCGCCTTACATGTATCCCAAATTATTTGTGGAGAGGTTTTATCTGTCTCGTTGAAGTGGAAGATTCTTTTAGGATTTCTCTATGGATCTTATGGATGTTTCTTCTTTCAGGAGATTGTCATTTAATCTCCATATTTTTAGTCGCCTCTTCTGGCTGTATATCATTTCGATAGGGCTGTGTACTTTGACTTTCCACCTTAAATGTGCATAGATCTATATATTATTTACTCTGCTTCAATAAACAGCTTGTGTGTTATATTGGCTCCTGTCTGGTTTTCGAGTGCTCGCGCTGCCTTGTGGTGCAACAGTGCCTTTCCCAAGAGCAGGTCATCTTTTTCTGGTGATTCCATCCTAAAGCTTTTTGTTGGGCCCATGGATCCAGGGGTGTACCCCGGATGTGGTTCCTTCCATATCTCTTTTAAACTTTAAATAAAACTCCTTGGCCTTGTGTTCAGAGGTTAACCAGTATTTTTTTGTTTTTGTAAGAGACCATTGTTCCCTCTCCTCTTTCCCAACGGAATCTTATTTGGTGTTTTTTAAGTTCTTCAGTGAGGAACAGATACTTCTTCCTCGTGGCAAGTGTGGAGGAGGTGAGTTAATTGAATATAGCTATTTTCCCCCCCTTTATAGCACAGTGGATTTTGATTTCAAAATTTTGTCTCGGATTCTCTTTCTGCTGAATTGGACAATCACGTCCCTGGCTACTTTATTTCTTTTGGTGAAGTTTGTAGATAAACAATAAACTCTGTCTATATTCTGAACTGCCTCTTCTTCTGAGATTTGTAGAGATTCAGCTGTTAAATTCATTACAATTTGTCTGATGTTTTCTTTAGGGTCTTCTTGTATGTTTCTATATCGTAGCTGGTACTCTTTGCTCAAATATATCTTGCTTTAGTTCAAATTTAGCATTCTTATATTCTAGATTTTCTATCTTCGCATTTATTTTCTCCTGTGCCTTCTCTAGTTTTAGTTTGTTTAGTTTTCATTTCTTGCCTTAGAGTATCTATCTCTTTCTTCATCTCTCCTAGTTCTGTTGAAATTTCCCATCTCATTGTGATCATTTCCTCTGTTAATTCCTTCTTAAGGGTCAATTGTTTCTCTTCTGCAATTTTCTGGTACGCATCCTGTTTTTCTGAGATTTTTTAAATCTCTCTCTCATCAAATCTTTCAAGGATAGATTATCCAGGAGGGAATTTCTTCTAACTTCAACTTTCTTCTCTTCCTGTTTAAATTTTGGGGCAGTCACTCTTCTGTCTTTTATTTTTATTTTTGTTGGTGTAAAAATATACTTGATAAGCTCAGTCAAGCTACTATGTTTTGATTTAACTTTTATCTTGAGTTAGCTTCACTTAAATTGTATTACACTTAATTTACTTTCTATGGTTCTTTGTGAGCCCACTGTAATATATGAGGCATTAGTATGCAGATATTTGACCTGAACGGGTTCTTGTTAGCTTGTTTATTTTAACTTCTTTTTAAACGCGGGTTGTAAGTTGTATGTATGTCTATGTGTTAAATGTTTTGATACAGCCGATGGGCTAATCAATAAAATGTGATTTGATTTGATAGTATTTTATTAGGCTGGTTACTTGTTCTTTATTCATTATTTTTTTGGGGGGGGGGTCTTTTTAATTTGCCTATGCTTTGGGGTGCTCTATATCCCCTTCGCCTCTCCCAGTTTTGAAGTTTCCAGAGATGGATTTCGACAGCAACGTCTCCTAGATCAAGAGACAACCATTTCTCTCAGCAGCTCTTTTTTGTTCTCCAATTTTTCTTTTTGTTCTTTTTTAGTTCAATTTTTGTTCTATTTTGTTGTTCTCCAATTTTTCAAGGCAGGTAATACTGTCGTTCTCCAATTTTTCAAGGCAGACCATGTCTTTCTCCAATGTTTCCAAGGCAGATATTGTCTGTCACCAACATTTCCAAGACATACCAGTTGTACATGGAAATAATGGTAGTAAGAAGAAATTCTAGACAGGATTCTCAGTTTCTGTTATGCTGGTTTCAGTGGTTGACAACTATTTTCATTTATTTTGAATCAACAATACATGTGGATTCTTCTTCATGGACGAATTCTTTAGACATCACCTAAAAAAAACCTAGCACATCCTTGGGAGCCTAAATTAATATAATACTAAAGACACTGTCTTCTTTTGGGGGAAACACGATACCAATGCATGCTGAATGCAATGCTTTTCTGTAAATAAAAATTCATCCTCACTTCTTTTCAAAGAAGTCTGTTGTATTGTAAAATCTTGTCCTAGCTGTTCCCTATTTGGAAATCTCTCAGGCCTGTGGCCAGGCCAGGCCACAGGTCACAGGAATTTATTAATGAGAAAGAGGGGACAGGAAGTAATGATGTGTCCTTCCAGGACTAATGCAATGTCTTTGGGAAGACATTGTTATGGTTTTTTGGTGGGATTTCCCCAGAAGTAATTTTGCTGCGGCCAACTGGCCACATTACACATGAAGTTCAGCAGTATGGTTGTACAGAGAAACCCATGCCCCCACAGACAAGGGAAAGTAACCCAAACGGTGAAGAAACAGCCACGGCTCACATAAAGTTGTATGATAGGGTGGTAAAGCCATGCATGTTGTGTTGATGCTTTAGAAAAGCTCTCTCAGGTTGAAGCAAGGTTGGTTCATTGAGAACCCTCAATGCCCGTGTTTTTCCACCATGTTGCCACTATCGGAAGTTCTCATATTCAGGAGTTTTTTTTATCAATGCATAATGTATTATCCAAGGTTAAGAAGACTGAAAATTTATTATTTTTTCTGAATTTGAAGTTAATGCAGTGTGTATTATTAGCCTAGCAAGAAAGAGAAAAGCTGGGTCACAACAGAAGATGGAAAATAATTTCAGTTTGGTATAGAGTCAGACTTACCCCAGAGAAGAATTCCAGATAATCCTGAATAAGTTAATGAGCTCTGCCTTTAATGGAGCGGCACTATATTTTTTGTATTGCATAATGCGATTCATCTATAAAATCTACAGTTCTTTTGTTTAAGATGTATTGGTATGCATTATCTATATTCAGGACTAGAGAAAGCAACAAGTATTTATTACAGACAAAGGAGCTATTTCTTCTTTTCGCTACACAAATCATTATGGCAACAAGCACAGCAAGGGGGTTTGAATCACTGCTATTTTCTATGGAAGCATTTCTGTATAACTGTTATCAGAGCATGAAACACACACTCTAGATTGGAGAGGACAGGAAAAGCAGATTTTTAAATGGTATTTATTTATTTATTATTTTTGCATTGAAGCACTACCATTTTGCTAGTAGGCAGCTTTAGCAACTCCAAAAAGAGAATGCTCTATAGTGTAGCTCCACAATAGTCAACATCGACATTGAAACACAATAATGGACTTCATCACGTTAACATATCCCCACCTCTCCATTTGGTTCCACATCTCCGGCAGTCACCAGAGAAACAAAAGGCATATGGAGCTCCTCATGGCACTGCATGCACCCTCCCTCCTTCCCCCATCAGACAGGGGAAAGGGTGGCAATGAACATTGCTGCATTGCCCTTTCTCCCATCACATGGGAGAAAGGCCCCAAAATTGTGGGTGGCTCCACTGGAGCTACCCAAAACACAACTTGCCTTCCGTAGTTGGCAAGGAAGCATCTTGTGAAGCTTCATCACTATTTCAGCCATGAATTGGGCATGGCCAAGGAAGTGCCATGTGATGGCACTCAGAAGGCCCTGTCCCCAAAGATTAGCAAGGGGCCAAAAGCCCTTAGTGTGATAATGTCCACTATCTGAGCTCTGTGAGTACAGAGTTTTTTCAAATGAGGCAGATAATGTTCGAGAATCAGGACACTAGTAGGGATAACAAGATGATTGTATTTCTGACTCTGTTGTATGCCTGCAAAACATGGACCATCTACAAAAGTCACTGTTGACTTTTGGAAAGATTTTATCAGCGTTACCTGCAAAAAAAAACCGCTGCAAATCTCTTGGGACGGCAAGCACCAGCATTCTAGAAGAAGCAAAGAACATCAGCATTGAAATGATGACTCTCTGCCATCAACTTAGCTGGACTGGCCACATTGTCTAAATGCCCAATTACCATCTCCCAAAGCAGTTACTTTATTCTCAGCTCAAAAATGCAAAATGGAATGTCAGTGGACAGCAAAAGAGATTTAAAGATGGGCTTAAAATATGTGGCACAAACACCTTAAAATAACCTTAAAATATGTGGCACAAACACCAAGAACTAGGAAGCCCTCTCCCTTAAGTGTTCTAAATGGAGATCAGCTGTTCCAAATAGTGCTATGGATTTTGAAGAGGCACAAATAGAGGGCAAAAGGGAGAAATGTGCCAAGAGGAAAGCAAAACAAATATTTGTTGTGACAGCCTTCCATTTGGAAATCAATGTCCTCATTGTGAAAGTCCATGTTGATCCAGAAAAGACTGCTGCTACAGTCATTTATGGACCCACTACCCAAACTCTATCCTTGGAAGGAAATCATACTCGGGATGGAGAGTGGCAGGAAAAGTGTTACACATCAGGGTTACATGAAGTATGGGATCTGATTTGTGGCCCTTAACCTTGCCTGATGAGGACACTGTGACATCACCGGTGTCAACAGAAGAAATCCCATCAGCTTCTGTACATAGAATGGAGGTGTCATCTTGCCTTTATTTATCCTTTTGTTTCCCCATAAATACTAGCTGAAATTAAATATCCTTTCCATCTGTAGCATCTCTCCAGTTCATCCTCTCTTTCTGAACCAACCACTTCCTTGGGATGTTGCCACTTGCTGTCCAAAATGAATTACTGGCAATAGCTTTAAAGTAATGGTTGCTGTGCCTCAGAATCTTTATTTCCTCTTTCAGCTATATATGTTTGACCAGCAGCAACATTTCTGTTAAGTTAGTTAAATACAAAATTGTAATTTGCTTAAATATACTTATTTACTTCCATGTTCAATTTTTTAAAATCTCAAATTCTTTCCAAAATATAATAACTTTTGTGAATTTGGGGAATACTTTAAAATAAACTGGGTAAACCATAGTTACAGTTTTTAACGAAAACCAGGGTTTTGTCTGGGTCTCATAGTGTTAAACATCTTTATAAATGACTTGAATCATAGACTAGATCACATGTTTATTGAATTTGTAGATAATACCAAATTATTCTTTGTGTGCTACACCATAGGACAGGATTAGAATTTAAAATAACCTTAACAGGTTGGAAAGTTGGGGCTAAAATTAACAAAATGAACACTCATAGAGATAAATGTGATATACTACATCTAGGCAAGACAAGTGAAATGCACAAATATAAATTGGGTGACACCTGGCCTGAAAGCATTAGATATGGAAGGATTTAGGGTATAGTAGCCTACATATTAAACATGGGTCAACAGCCAAACAAGCCAACACAATTCTAGACAAGTAGTTTTATTTTGTATTCTGCTTTGGCCAGACCTTGCCTCAAGTATTATGTCCACTTATGGGCACCACAATTCAAGAAGGATATTGACAAGCTGGAACATATCTGAAGAATGGTGGCTAAGATGAACGAAGATCTGGAGACCAGGCCTCATGATATGACATGGGGAGCTGGATATGTTTAGCTTGCAGCAGAGTAGATTGAAAAGTGGCATAATATCTGAAGGAATGTCATGTGGAAAAAGGAAAAAGCTTGTATTCTCCTGTTTCAGATACTAGAATATAATCAAATAGATTCAAATTGGATAGATTTCATCTAAATATTGTGAAGAACTTCTTCATTGTAAAGGTTGTCTGACAGTGAAATAGTCTTCTACAGAAGACAGTGAACTCCTTCTTCAGAACAGAGATTGGATGAGCATCTTTATTTATTTCCAGCATTTATATCCCGCCCTTCTCACCCAAAGCGACTCAGAGTGGCTTTAAGGAGTACTTTAGCTCTATACTCCTACATGACAGGATATTGGATTAGATGATATTTGCAGTCTCTTCCAGCTTTAAGCTTTTTATGATTATCCATTAAAAAGAAATGGTTTTATCTCTCATCAAATTTCCATTGCAATTGAACTTACTACCTTGTTACGGATCACCAAACATTGTGGCAATCCCAGCAGCGCCCACCTAGGATGTATGGGGAACTATCACCATGTGCCTCGCACTGTTCCGGCTTCCTCCCTCATAGAATAGAATAGCTTTATTTGTCATAGTGCTATTTCACAATGAAATTACATGCCTTCCCCCACACATGCCACAAAACAACACACCCATCCCTCCACACCTCCACCACCACCACAAAGCCTCCAATGCCACATCTGAGCGAAACCACAGAGTTCAACATAGCCACAGATCTAGGATAAAAACTATCTTTCAGTCTGTTTGTCCTTGCCTTTATCACCCTGTATCATCTGCCAGATGGCAGTAATTCAAAAAAAGAATATGCTGGATGAGATGGATCCCCAAGAATGCCCTGAGCTTTCTTAAGGCAGTGAAACTTATAAAGTTCTTACAGAGAGGGATGGGGAAAACCAATGATATGCTAAGCAGAAGTGGTGACTCTATCTGCCACTGTACAGTTATCAAACCACACACAGATGCAGTAGATTAGAACACTTGCTATAGCACAGTGGTAGAAAGTCACCAGAAGTTTTTCATTCAGTTGGTGGTTCCTTAGGAGTCTCAGGTAGTACAGTCTCTGCCAGGTCCTCTTAGCCAATGCTGCCCTATGGGTGCCCCAGGTCAGAGCCTCCTTAACAGTAACACCCAGGAACTTAAAACAGGCTACCCGCTCCACTTGATCTCCATTTTATGACCAAGGTCTGAATTTCTGGTCTGTTCTTTCTATAACCCACTATGAGCTTCTTGGTCTTATTGTTGTTAAGAACCAGATTATTGTCCCTGCACCACGAGAGCAACCGAGCCACCTCATCCCAATAGGGAGACTCATCCCCTTCAGAGATAAGCCCCACCATGGATGTATCAGATGTTTGTAACTCGAGGACTGCCTTGCCAAATCAGAAACTGGTTTATTTTTAATCTAGTCTGACATATGGTAAACCTACTAAACCCTGATCTCCTTCATAGTCACCTTCTCCCTTCCTCTTAATGATTCAGCATATGAAACAATCCCAGCTCTTGCAGCCTAACAAAATAGTTTTTGAAGTCTGGGACTCTCAACTAAATAGAGGGAAATGGTGCTCTTGGAGAGCAGCAAAGGCGTCTTTGGGCCAGATCCTTGATAAACATCCAACGGAAATCAAGATCATTTCTATGGACTGGCTTCATAGGGAATATCAATGTAAAGACCACACCCTTCGTTTACTAATTACCTTTGAAGATCAATCTATACCCGAAGAGGTGTGGTCCTATAAATGGTGGTTAAATCATTGGGGGATTTATCCTAGAAGAGTCCTCTGTGATCCAGTGACCCGACCTCTTTTTAGTGGTCCTAGACTACATCCTCAGGTAGAAGTTGAATCGCATATTACCCCAAGTTCTTCTACCCCTGGCCCCAACCCACCCACCCCAAATATAGTGGGTCCAACTTCTACCCAAATTCCCATTGAACTGTCAGATCCAAATTTAATTAATCCATCCTCAGCCCATGGCTCTACTCAAGGTAATTATTATATCTATCCTTACTCACCACTCCTATTTAGCTCCCCCTCAAATATATCAAGTGATTCCCCTCTTTCCCCTCTGCAGGAAACCCTCCCCATAGGATTCCCCCGATTTGACCCTTTGACATCAGCAAGCTGACTAGCTCCCTTAGATTCTCCCCCTGTTCCAGGGATATCTGATGGGGGGAAGTGCGGGCTTCGGGAGATGGCCATCGAGGTTGTGTGGGGGAGGGGACGTCGCGGTCGTTTCCATCATCCCAGGGAGAAGCGCAACAAAACTCTTGCGACCCTGAGGAAAGATAGGTTAGGTAGCCTTCATGACAGACCCCCCAGCTTTAAGGTCTTGTTGCTAAATGCCAGATCTGTCAACGGTAAGTCAGCAGTAATCCAGGACTTGATCCTGGACGAAAAGGCAGATCTGGCCTGCATTACCAAAACTTGGTTGGATGAGCTGGGGGGTGTCAATCTTACCCAGCTGTGTCCTCCAGGCTACGGAGTGCATCAACAGGCCAGGCGCGGGGGGCGGGGAGGTGGTGTAGCAGTGGTCTATCAGGACACCATTCCCCTGACCAGATGCCCCGTTCCTCAATCGTCTGGGTTTGAGTGTGTCCACTTGAGGTTGGGGACCCAGGACAGTTTGTGGATTCTGCTTGTGTACCGTCCACCCCACGACACAGCAGTCTCCCTGCCTGAGCTCGCAGAGGTGGTCTCTAGCTTGGTGTTGGTCTCCCAGCGACTGGTTGTCCTGGGGGACTTCAACATCCACGCGGAGGCCCCTTTATCTGGTGCAGCTCAGGACTTCATGGTTGCCATGACAACCATGGGTGATATCTGGCCCCACTCATCAGGCTGGACACACTTTAGACCTAGTATTTGTGACGGACGGCGGACAGGTTGGTGTGGAAGAGCCAAATATTCTTCCATTGTCATGGACCGACCATCATCTGATCAGTGTTAGACTTACTGTTGCACCAAACCTCCGCAGGGGTGGCGGACCGATTAAGATGGTCCGCCCCAGGAGACTTATGGATCCGGATGGATTCCTGATGTCTCTTGGGGAACTTCCTGTCATGTGGGCTGATGATCTATAACACCGAGATGGCCAGGGCTCTTGACACGATCGCCCCTGAACGTCCCCTCTCGCTCCGCAGAGCCAGGTCGGCTCCTTGGTTCACTGAGGAGCTGGCTTTGATGAAGCGGGCGAGGCGGGGACTAGAGTGCAAGTGGCGGAAGACTTGGAGCATCACCAACCAAACACGGGCTAGAGCCTCCATTAAGGCCTACTCTGTGGCGTTGCAGGCAGCCAGAAAAACTTTCTCGACTGCCCGCATCGCATCTGCAACAAACAGACCAGCAGAGTTGTTCCGGGTTGTCTGGGAGCTCCTTCATCCTCATGAGGTGGAGGAGCCCCTTGACATCTCAGTCACTCGATGCAGCGAGTTCGCGCATCATTTTGCAGATAAAGTTGCTCGATTACTGGCTTGGACGCCAGCTTTGATACAGTGCCTGATGAGTTACCTAGAGCATCTGTCAATTCCATCTTGATGGATTCGTTTCAACCTGTTCGGCCTGATGACGTGGACAAGATCCTTGGAGCGATGAGACCAACCACATGTGCTCTAGACCCTTGCCCTACCTGGCTTATAAAGCTTGCCAGGGGTGGGTTGGTCGATTGGTTTTTGAGGATTATCAATGCCTCACTGGAACAAGGGCTTTTTCCATCCAGCCTGAAACAGGCAACTATTAGACCAATTCTAAAAAAGGCATCCCTTGATTCCTCCATTCTATCGAACTATCGACCAATTTCAAACCTCCCATTCTTAGGCAAGGTTCTGGAGCGGGTGGTGGCCTCTCAACTCCAGGGATTCTTGGATGACACCGATTATCTTACCCATTCCAGTCTGGCTTCAGGCCTGGTCATGGGACTGAGACGGCTTTGGTCGCCTTGGTGGATGACCTCCGCAGAGAGCTGGACAGGGGGAGTGTGTCCCTGTTGGTTCTCCTGGACATCTTAGCGGCTTTCGATACCATCGACCATGGTATCCTTCTGGGATGGCTCTCCGGGATGGGCCTTGGGGGTACTGCTTTGCAGTGGCTCCAGTCCTTCCTGGAGGGCCGATCCCAGATGGTGAAGCTGGGGGACACCTGCTCGGACCCCTGGCCTTTGACCTGTGGGGTCCCGCAAGGTTCCATTCTGTCCCCCATGCTTTTTAATATCTACATGAAACCGCTGGGCGAGGTCATCCGGGGTTTTGGAGTTCGGTGCCATCTCTACGCAGATGACACTCAACTCCACTACTCCTTTCCACCTACTTCCAAGGAAGCCCCTTGGATCCTAGACCAGTGCCTGGCCGCTGTGATGGGTTGGATGAGGGCCAACAAGCTGAAGCTTAATCCTGATAAGACAGAGGTCCTCCAGGTCAGCCGTTCAGCCGATCGGGGCATAGGGTGGCTACCTGTGCTTGATGGGGTCGCACTCCCCCTGAAGGCGCAGGTCCGCAGTTTGGGGGTCCTCCTGGATTCATCGCTGTCACTTGATGCCCAGGTGTCGGCAGTGGCCGGGAGGGCCTTTGCACAATTAAAACTTGTGCACCAACTGCGACCGTACCTCGAGAAGTCTGGCTTGACCACGGTGGTCCACGCTCTAGTTACCTCAAGGATGGATTACTGTAACGCACTCTACGTAGGGCTGCCCTTGAAGACGGTCCGGAAATTACAGTTGGTACAACGGTCGGCAGCCAGGTTACTAACTGGAGCTGCTTATAGGGAGCGGTCAACCCCCCTGATCAAGCAGCTCCACTGGCTGCCGATAATATTCCTGGCCCAATTCAAGGTGCAGGTTATTACCTATAAAGCTCTAAACGGTTCAGGACCTGCCTATCTTCGTGACCGCATCGTCCCCTATGAACCTACGCGCTCTCTGAGATCTTCCGGGGAGGCCCTCCTCTCACTTCCGCCTTCCTCACAGATACGTCTGGTGGGGACGAGAGAGAGGGCCTTCTCGGCTGTGGCCCCTAGGCTCTGGAACTCCCTCCCCAGGGAGATTAGGTTGGCACCCTCCCTACCATCCTTTAAGAAACAATTGAAAACCTGGATGTTCGGGCTGGCCTTTGGAGAGACAGCCATTGGATGACCAGCCTCATTATAATTCTATCCTGAATGTTATTAGGCTCCTTTCATCGGGGTATTTTAATCTAATGATTTTATCTTATATTGCTGCTATAGTCCCCCCCCCCCCACCTTTGAAGTTGACGGATTTGCATTGGTGGTTGTTTGGTATTATTACTATTATATAAACCTTTGTTTTAACTTCTGTTTTATCATCTTCTTGTGTTTTAAACTGTGTATATTGTTTAATGTATTTGTGTTTTAAACTTTGTATATTGTTTAATGCTGTTACTTTTGTAACGTTGTGAGCCGCCCCGAGTCCCCACGGGGAGATGGTGGCGGGGTATAAATAAAGTTTTATTATTATTATTATTATTATTATTATTATTATTATTATTATTATTATTATGAAAGCAACACTGCACAAGAGAGAAAAACTATGCTTATCTTTCTGCCACATGGAATATAAAGAAGGATATTCTAATAGCCTGCAAGATATGTAGTTCTATGGAGATTGTAAGTGGAAAGAGAAAGAAGAGAATGAGATTGTATTGAGCAGTTTTAATGGGAAATGGAAAATACTGGTTATAGTCTTCATTGAGTCATGGAACTATCTGATTTTGAGCCAATCACTTTTTTCATAGCCTGACCTACCACACAGATATAGGGTTGTAAATTATCACTTATTTTATTCTATCAGGAAAAAACAAATAATTCTAAAAGGATTGTCCCACCTAGAAGAGATTACAAAGGTTATTCCACATTTCTCCATATCACATTTCAGGGTATTTGGGAGAAAATATGTATGGAAAAAATATTTGTATAAAAGAGGGCTTTTTACAGGAAAAAATTACGCATAATATTTGTTTTACAAAAGAAGTCTGAAAGTTAAAAATGACACTTCACCATATTCTTGACAAGTATTTCAAGGCATCATTTCTTCTTAAGGAGAGAAACATGTATGTTGCCTTGAGCCCATTAAGATAAAGTAGAGACATAAATAGGATTAATAAAAGTTATATAATGCAGACAATGGCATGCTTTCTCCTTTCTCGCTTCTTGCACACGGCTCCTGCTCTTGCACCCTCAAGTTATGTGGGTAAGAGAGGGAGGGAATGAATTTATCTATAAAATGTAAATCCAAGAGAAGCAATAACTTGAATAGTATAGCCACTTTAATGTAGTGTATTTTCTTATTTAAGTAAAGTTCAGGAAACAATGACTGTGTGTCCTTTATCATACACCTTCTATCTTCTTCCTGGATGAAGATTAATTTTTATTCAAAAGTACAAAAATACAGACACGTGAACAAATACAGAGAAAACAGTTGCTAACAGCAAGAACTATATACTATACGAAATTAGATCAGCGCCTTCCCTTCTGGCCTTCAGAAGAAAAGTAAAAACTTGGCTATGGGATCATGTCTTCAGGCAATAAGCAATAAAAGGAATGATCAGAGATTATGTGCAATAGAGATTGATATTGGGATGACCCTGGACTTTGATTTTTGGATTATGTGCTTTTAATGTTTAAATTATTGTTTTTAACTCTGTGTTTTAATGTTTTTGTTATTGCATTTTAATAATAATAATAATAATAATAATAATAATAATAATAATAATAATAATATAACTTTATTTTTATACCCCGCCTCCATCTCCCCAAAGGGACGCGGGGCGGCTTACATGGGGCCACAATCCAAGCAAATATAATAACAAAGCATAAAACATATCAAATAACAGAACCTCACGCAAATATAAAAAATAAACATCAACATAAAAGGACCAAATGGTAAACATTTATGAAACATAATTTAAAACACAAAAATAGAATCATAAAAATGAACTGGGTAAAAGTGCACTGAGTTTTGTAAACATGAGGTAGTTGATAAAGTGCTACAAAATTGTGAGAGAGCACCTTGGAGTGGGGTGGACCCTGTGGCTATATCAAAATTACCAAAGCAAAAAGTGTAACTGATCAGGATGTGGTCACAGATACAAAGTTTAGCATGAAGATGAGCAGTCCTTATCCAAAGGCCTGTGTGAAGAGCCAGGTTTTCAGGATCTTCCGAAATGCTACCAGGGCAGTAGCTTTCCTAATTTCCCTGGGGAGCAAGTTCCAGAGTCGGGGGGCCACCATGGAGAAGGCCCTCTCCCTCGTCCCCACTAACCACGCTTGTGATGGAGGCGGGAACGAGAAGAGGGCCTCTCCCGACGAATGAAGAGATTGTGCAGGTTAGTAGGGGGAAATGCGGTCACGAAGGTAGGTGGGTCCCAAACCATTCAGTGCTTTGTAGGTGATCACCTGAACCTTGAATTGGGTCTGGAAGGTGAACAGCAGCCAATGGAGCTCCTTAAACAGGGGGGTTGACCGCTCCCTGTAGTTAGCTCCAGTTAGTAGCCTGGCTGCCGCATGTTGGACTACCTGGAGTTTCCGGGCCATCTTCAAGGGCAGCCCCATGTAGAGCGCATTGCAATAATCTAGTCTAGAGGTAACTAAGGCATGGACCACCATGGCCAGATCAGGCTTCATGAGATAAGGTCACAGCTGGCGCACAAGTTTTAATTGTGCAAAGGCCCTTCCAGCCACCGCCGACACCTGAGTCCAGTAGGACCCCCATGCTGCGGACCTGTGTCTTCAGGGGGAGTGTGATCCCATCAAGCACAGGTTGCCACCCAATACCCCGATCAGACATAAGACTCACCTGGAGGACCTCTGTCTTGTCAGGATTAAGCCTCAGTTTGTTCGTCCTCATCCAGCCTATAACAGCGGCCAAACACTGGTCCATTATCCGAAGGGCTTCCTTGGATTTCGGTGGAAAAGAGTAGTAGAGTTGGGTGTCATCTACGTAGAGGTGGCACCGAACTCCAAAACTCCGGATGACCTCTCCCAGCAGTTTCATGTAGATGTTAAAAAGCATGGGGGACAGAATAGAACCTTGCAGGCCCCACAGGTCAATGGCCAGGGGTCCGAGCAGGTGTCCTCCAGCTTCACCAACTGGGAACAGCCCTCCAAAAAGGACTGGAGCCATAGCAAAGCCATGCCCCCAAGACCCATCCCGGAGAGCCGACCCAGAAGGATACCATGATTGATGGTATTGAAAGTTGCTGAGATATCCAAGAGAACCAGCAGGGTGACACTCCCCCTGTCCAGTTCCCTACGGAGGTCATCGACCAAGGTGACCAAAGCCATCTCAATACTGTACCCAGGTCTAAAGCCAGATTGTGATGGGTCCAGAAAATCGGTGTCATCCAAGAAACCCTGAAACTGAGAGGCAACCACCCGCTTCAGGACCTTGCCCAAAAAAGGTAGGTTCGAGATTGGTCTATAGTTATTTAAAATGGTCGAATCAAGAGAGGCCTTCTTCAAAATTGACCTCACTATGGCCTGTTTAAGGACGGATGGAAATTTGTCTTGATTCAATGAGGCATTAATTATTCTCACAAACCACTCAACCAACCCTCCTCTGGCCGATTTAATTAGCCAGGGGCCAGGATCCGTGGCGCAAGTGGACGCTCTCACGGTTCCAAGGATCTTGTCCATGTCATCCAAGTGAACAAGCTGAAATGAATCCCACAGATTCGGACAGACAGGTGCCTTGGTTACCTCATCTGGCATTTCATCAAAGCTAGCATCCAACTCAAGGCAAATCTGAGCGACTTTGTCTGCAAAGTGATGAGCGAACTCGGTGCGCCGAGTTGCCGAGTCTTTGGGCGCCTCTCCCCGCTCAGGAGGGTGAAGAAGCTCCCCGATGACCCAGAACAACTCCGATGGTCTATTAGTTGCAGACGCTATGCAGGCAGTCATGAAGGTCCCCACCAACCATGCTTGTGATTGAGGCATGCTCTTTTGGGATCAATTGTTGGCTAAGCCCTCATTCTGTTTACCGGGAAGTTACTCGAATAGGGAGGGGTGCTGCCGTTTTCATTTGGCAAAGATTCAGCCCATTGGCTACAATACAAAATTTTAAAGGCTCAATCCTCAAGTCATTTTAAGGCCTATCTGCATGAGACCTAACTTAGTTTTAGAGCCAATTTACAACTGCAGGCCTGCCAAGTTTCAAAACAATTAACCTATCTACTGATTTTTAAAGAATTATTTTAAGTTTTAACCATAATTTTTTAAAAATAAAACCAACCAGATGTTTTGGCCTTCAACTCCCAGAAGTCTTAAAAGCTGGTTAAAGTCTTAAAACACCTGGGGACTCACATGTTGAGAACCACTGCTCTACATGATCTTTACATCTGTCATTTCTGCTGAATCTATACTAACATTACACATTACACATCACTCCAGCAGAGTCTATGAGGGATGTGGAATTAATGTCATCTACCATGAGGCCTCTTTGTTTTTGTTTTTACTGTGAATACTGCTGACTTAACCATCATTTAGATATATTGTTATCATATGTTTCCACAACAGAGAAGAGCAAACTGCAGGTGTCAACATGAAAAATGTCCAACATAATGAAGAACTATTGCATTTTACTTATATGACTGATGGCCTATCTTGCTTGTATGGCAGAGTTGCTTGAGAAGCAGAGTGACTGTCACATGTGACTTTAAAATCAAGGGCATTTTCATTGGAGGGCAATCAATTATTTCATGTTCTCTTTATAGCATTCTATTTTCAATCTGACAAAGAGAAACAGTGGGCATTGACCAAAGTGATCTGGTGCAGGGTGTTCGGGCTGGAGTGGAAAGACTTCATATTGTGGCAAAGTTTCTGTAAATGGGCATTGCATCACAGATAACTTGCCACATAAAACATCCTATCTTTCAAAACCAGAAGTTAAACTAGTTGACAAGGTAGTTTCTTTCCAACAGTATTTTGCAATTCCTCCCCCAATTGGGGGGGGGGGGGACTCTTCGAAATTTCATTGCCGCATAGTAAAGGATATTCTCTCTACAGCAAGAATCTTGCAAATTTTCCTAATGAAGGCAGTGATCTCTATCATGCAAAGTGCTGCATAGTCAATACAATATGAGCTTGTGATAGAAACAGAAGGGAAATGTACAGGATGCTCTTGAAAGGTAACACAAAAAGGGATATAAATAAAAACTATTTAAATAAACATTATTATTATTATTATTATTATTATTATTATTATTATTATTATTTTATGACACAGCAAACAAGATAGATATGCTGGATTTCATATCACAAAATCACAAGTCGAACACTTCCTAAGTGTCTAGGACTGTGTGATGTATTTTCGGATGATGCATGCAGATCCCAGCAGGGTGGCCTTTTGCAGTTGGCAGATCGTGATTTTGTCAATGTCTATTGTTTCCAAATGCCGGCTGAGATCTTTTGGCACGGCACCCAGTGTGCCCATCACCACCAGGACCACCTGGCCAGAGTCTTTGAAGTTCAATCTTGAGGTCCTGATAGCGGCTGAGTTTTTCCTGTTGTTTTTCGTCAATGCGACTGTCACCTGGGATGGTAACATCAATGATCTAAACCTTTTTCTTTTCCACAACTGTGATGTCTGGTGTGTTGTGTTCCAGAACTTTGTCAGTCTGGATTCGGAAGTCCCACAGTATCTTTGCGTGCTCATTTTCCAATACTTTTGCAGGTTTGTGATCCCACCAGTTCTTTGTTGCTGGGAGGTGGTACTTGAGGCATAAGTTCCAATGAATCATTTGGGCCACATAGTTGTGCCTCTGTTTGTAGTCTGTCTGTGCGATTTTCTTAATTATTATTATTATTATTATTAAAACATACTTTTATTACAGTGTTGTTTTGTGTTTTCTAGGCTGTATGGCCTTGTTCCAGAAGTATTCTCTCCTGACGTTTCACCCACATCTATGGCAGGCATCCTCCGAGGTTGTGAGGGCAAAAGAAATGAGGGGCTTCTGATTTCTTTTGCTTGTCTTCTTTGGCTGCACCTTGCCACAGCCAGCCTGTTGGGGAGTTAGGAAGGAGGGAGAGACAAATGGCTTGGATGCAGACAACCATGGGTGGGTGGCGAAGGATTCACTTCAGAGAGCCTGCTATAAAAGAAGCTCTGACACCCTCAACTATTCCCACCAAGAGTGGTTAGTTGTACCAAAGAACCACAATTGCTATTTTCCTGCTCAGACGTTTAAAAAGACCACAACTGGTAGCAGAGCACACCGATTTACTGTTTCGGGTCTGTTTATCAGTTGACTGTTCTGGGGGGGTTAATTTTTGGCATAAATTTTTGACTTATACATGAGTATATATTATAATTGACTTTTTGAAAGAAGAGAAAAGTAACCTCTGCAGTCAGGGAGAAAAAAGGCTTTAGTGCATAGATCAAAGAAAAAACAAAAAGGTAGTACAAAAGAGAAGGCATGCCCTCTAGAGCTCCCTCTCACTAATCAATCTGTCCAAGCTTTAATGTCTCTTTGCTTCCAACAGACATGCTTAACATATTACCCTAGAGGCTATGGCTTTTTCAGGTGCAAATTATGCTTGGGGGCTGTTTCAGTCCATAGATTATTTTCTATGGACTGAAAGAGTTTCCAAACATAAATCTTTATTTTGTGTGAGTGAGGTTAAAGCAGTATGGGATATTTTAATATGTATGTTTAGATCCTCACAATCTACTACAATTACAGTTTAGAAGAGTTTTATACATACAGTATTCCTTCACGTTCAGGCCATTCGATGTATTTGTGATCACAACAAAAGAGGGCAATGGTAACCTAACTAATTTCAGATGACATTAGCATAGAGCCCAATCTTCTTGTCCCCACTGTGTTCAAATGTCATCTAATTGAGTATGAAAGCCTTGGAATTGTGATATTCCTCTAGGTTACATAACCAGAGAAGATCATTCTTACCCATACCTGGCTTTATTTGCTCCTGATTGGCTAAGCATATGGTGACATTTTCCTTTCCTAAACCTCAGTTGTCTGGGATCATCACTCTTGTGTCTGACCAGGGAAATACACTAATATCCAGTTAGTGAAGAGAGAAATCTCTCAGTTGCACTTTCTTTCACATTTAACTGTTTTGAAATCACAAATTATTTCTATCCCTAATATGTTTCTTAATTTTGGTGAAGTACTCAAAATCATACAATTCAGTATTCCAGGTTCACACCTATTAATGGCATTGGCCATTATCTTCTCAGAGAAATGAAAGGAAAAGATGGCAGCCCTTCTTCAGCTAACATTGTTCTTCAGCTAACATTGTTGAAAGATTCAAACTCTAACTTTCAAGAATTAAACAGCCAATGCCCTGGGTACATGGATCTAATGGTTTGGTTTCTACTATGTTTTTTGAAGTTCTGACTTGAATACTTGTAAAATATGGTGAGTTCTTATAAAAGTGAACTGAATTTTTCACGATTTCTGAAAGGAACACAAGAGAATAATAATGAAAAAGGTTAGGGCCAGAGGTGCTGTTTTGCCAAAATTCACCATAATAAGTGGGTGATTATTTGAATCTGCATTTCTCAGTTCTAATATCATCCCCCAGGCTTAATATTATATTATTTCACTCTACTAGCTCACACCTCATCCAAAAAGATGAGAAGACAAAACTGTATCAATACACTAGTAGAAAAGGAAAGCAAAGGACCTCATCACATGGATAAAGTCCAGTGTTGCAATTCACCAGCCTCCATGGCGAGTTAGGGCAGCAGCAGGGTAATCCCGGCAACCAGGATGGCAGCTAACACTTTCCCATCACACATGGGGAAGTGTTGCCACACAGTTTAATTCCACGGTAGTCCCGTTTTTCCTAATGGAACACAGAAAGGCTACCGTGTTGGCATTGCAGATCCTACCACGCTGCCACCCCAGTTCACCCAGAAGTCAGCCTACATCATCTGATGGGCAGCATGGGACTCCATGAGTGAACTGGGGCAAGGGCATCCTAGAATGCTTACTTTATTCACATGTGTTCAGGTCAAATGTCAGCAAACACAATTTTAGATTTCAGTTAAAGTTATAGAATAGTTAGCTTATCATTACCTTAGTGCCGTCTACATTTTAAGAAATATGAATGAAAATGAATTGAGTGCTTACTCAAATATCGTGCTGGCTAGGAAGACTTTGACACTAATTACTCTTTAGTGTTGCAGTCCACCCATTATGGGGGAAAGTTTTTAGAATATTTTTCTCTGTTGCCCAATTTTAACCTTCCCCCACCAATTTTATTTCCCATACAATCCCAGAGTGTGACTCAGTTATGAGTAATGATCTAACAGATAACGCATTTTAGTATCAAAGTCTTCCTAGTTGGTAAAATAGACAAAATCAGAGTTCTGTTGTGGCTATTAAGGTTTTTTTTTCAACACAGTCTTAAATATCCTTTTTTGGAATTAAATCCTGTGGTGTCCAATAAGAGTTTAAATCTAGGAAAAGTTTGTGCCCAATGGGGCCGACACACAGCATTACAACTGTGCAAATTTTGCTCTTATATCACATCCACAGCTTGATACATGAATGTCAGTGTGATCTATGACATGACTTGACATTGTCTACTTTCTTTTTCCCTTCTATTATTCATGCAAATAATTATTTAGAGAGAGGATCACTGTTGTTCCATCCTGAATTGAGACAAATCCTATTTGTAAGTAGCCTATTCTTATCTTATCACCAAGTTAGTTAATAGGAAAAGATATCAATCTTCCTCTTATCAACACAAATGCCTGGGATTTTGCCCCACTATAAGACTGCAGTGTGACGTTGAGAAGATGGGGAACTATACTATTTAGCATTGTTATCTTATTGTAGGAAATGCTGGCCATACATCCACTCTGTCTGTAGTACTCAGTTAAACTGCAGAATCTGAATAGATCAAGAGGCAGTAAACACATGCTGGCACAAACTGCAAGAGGAACGCCATTTTAAGTTTTTCTTTTCTATTTCCCATGACAATCTTATATTTTCAGTGCCTATCATAGTAAGCATATACACTGGCATCTGACAACTACATACTTTAATGTTAAAGTGCTACCACACTTTGTTTCATAGTAGACAGTTGCAGAGTATATAAATCAAGTTTGAAATTATCAAGGATTAGGGAAGAGAAGACATTATGGTTTGCAACTGCTGCTTCACCACTTCACAAAACTTAGTAAGTAAGTAAATACATATTATCTTTTTAAAAATATAATTTTTATTGATTTCCAAAGTAAAAAGGGTTAAAAAGAAAAGGTTAAAAGTATGGGGAAAAGACTGGTGGGGTAAAGGGAAGTAGTGTGCGTATGGGGGGTGTTGGTATGCGGGGGTGGCGTGGGGAAGGGTGTAAAGGAAGTTTTCCAAAGTCTTCCTTCCTCTTCCTCATGGGCCTGGTTTGAAAGTTGTCTAAATTTATTCTTGTTTATATTAAGATTTTCATATGTTTTTGTGTCATGTAATTTATCAGATGTGAGCAGTCTTTTTCTTTTCTAATTTTGTTCTGACTATATAACAGTTCTTGTATTAATTTATCAATTTTCATGATCTCTACCATTTTTGTCAGCCACTCTACTTGTCTGGATTTCTTCTTATCTCCAATACCGTGCATATACAATTCTCACAGCCGTAGTTAAATAGCTAAGGAGGATGTCTTTGTTTTTCTCCAATTTCATATCTATAATTCTTATCAAAAGGTAGTCTGGTTTAAAATTTATTTGTTCTTGTAAGATTTTCTGGATAGCATCGTGGACTTTATTCCAGTATTTTCTTGCTTTAGGACAATTCCACCACATATGGAGGAAGGTGCCTTTTTCAGTTCGACATTTCCAGTTCATTGTATCCAGATTTTTATAGCATTTCACCAGTTTTTCCACAGTGATGTACCATTGATATTGCATTTTATACCAATTCTCCTGTAATTCATATGAGTAAATAGTTTAGTTTAGAATTCCAGATTTTTCCCATTCACTCAATTCTATTGTATGCCCTACATTATGGGTCCATTTCACCATAAATTCATTAACTGTTTCTTTTTTCTTTGACCACTTTAATAATTTTTTTATAGATTTTGGAAATAATTTTATTTTGTGTTTGCATTAGTTTGTCCCACAGAGTTTCTTTTTCCATAAATCCTCTTTTCTTGTCCATATTATAATGTTCTCTAATTTTTCTATATTGAAACCAGGACATTTATTCATATATTTTTTTAAATTCTTCTTGTGTTTTTATTGTGTGGTTCCCGTTCTGTTTTCTGATGATTTCCTTGTAAGAGGAAATCTTATAAGTAAATACATATTATCAATCTGCATCTACTCTGATCTGATCTTAGCCACAAATCTAAATTGAGATTTATGAAATTCAAATTGCCCCATAAATTTCCACTGGAAAGCCAAAATAGCGATACCTTTAGTTTTTCCCATACATTTGGATATAAATTTTTAGCCTGAGGTGACCAACATTTTTGTTTGTGTCCATGCCATTCTGTCGGCCCTTAGCCTTCAGAGGAGACTTCAGTAGGGCAGAAAATACATTGATCTTCCGAGTCTAGAAATAATTTCCATAAATTAATTAATTACTTCTGATATCACCCCAAGTACACCCCATTCACCCTGGTACACAGTAACATACTTGGACCACTGTGTGCAATGTCTATGTTTATGTAAGCTGTTGAAAGTGGCTACAGACATGTATGCACTTGAAATGGCCTCTATGCTATAAAAACATATTTGGAATCTAGATCATGTGCAATGTGTGTTTTGAAGCTTCAGGATTTCTTAACTTTTTGCTGTTCAATGCAGTTGCTAAAGCTTTGATTGGTCTAACTGTATTTTAAGGATTTTTTTGAACTTAGAAAATGTAAAACTTCAGGTAGACACCCACAGTGTTTAGTTTTAGTGGATGAATAGCCCTCAGAGGCTCAAGTTTAAAAAACCACAGTGAATTAATAAGTGGTGTTCTACATTTCAATAGTTAAGAAACATGCATACACAGCATGTCATAATTTAATGAAATAAGTCTGGTAATAATATGTTGCCATCCCCTCTTGCTTTGAACTCTGACCTCTAGGCTTTGCTTTCAATTCCATTTTTGTTATTTATTTATTTATTTACAGTTTTTATATTCCGCCCTTCTCACCACGAAGGGGACTCAAAGCGGATCACATTATATACATATAGGGCAAAAATTCAATGCCCAAATACACATAGATCCAAGACAGAGACAGACGCAGAGGCAATTTAACCTTCTCCTGAGGGAATGTTTGATTCTGGCCACAGGGGGGAGCAGCTGTGTTACTCACACAATACAATCCTATGGCTAGAAATAGACCCCACTGAATGTAATTGGTCTCATTCCCAAATTAGTAGGGTTGTCCAAATTTTCGTTATAATTCTCCTTTCGTTATTATTTCGGATTGTTCTCATTTTTTGAACCGAGTATTGAAACGTTTTCCCTGGGTGCAACTGGCAATGTAATTCGAACCATCATTGGCCCATTCTCTAATTGTGTCTTAAAATTTTTGTTAAATTTTTTCCTTCCAAAATTTTTTTTAAATATTTTTTTAAAAAAAATATTTTTTTTTTGTTTCTGCAACCTAACATGAATGGGAGCCTAGCGCAGCCTAACTTGGCTACCGCTCCCTGGCCAATCAGAGACTTCCACGATGGCTGAAAAAAGTGGGGGCTAGCGTCCTCCGTGTCCACGTGGAGGATCTCTATAAAAATCCCCTCCCCAACCGAGCCAAGCCATTCTGGGCTAGGATACCAAGGAGAGAGGGTGGTTCGCGCGCACTGGGAAGCTGCTTGCTTGCTTGGGGGAGAGAGGGCTAAGTGACTGTTCTGGCTATAGGGGGTAGAGTGTCTGTTGTTGCTGGTCCGATATTGTGGGGGTTTTTTTGGGAAATTGGCTTGGGGCTTGTGGCAGAGTCCTTGCTGTGGCTTTAGGGAATTTTTATTTTCCAAAGGACGTCTGCATTTCTGCAAGTGCAGAGCTTGGGGTGCTTTACTTTTCTACTGCAGAGGGAGACCCTTTGCCTTTTTGGGGTTTTTTTTTTTGGAATTTAGCAATCACCACATCAGCCCTTCTTTGCAATCCTGAAAGGGTGGGACATTGAAAATTATAGTTTCCAAAGGACGTCTGCATTCCTGCAAGTGCAGTGCTAGGGGTCCTCTACTTTTCTACTCCAGAGAAAGACCCTCTGCCTTTTTTTTTTTTTGAATTTAGCAATCACTACATCAGCCCTTCTTTGCAATCCTGAAAGGGGGGGGCATTGAAAGTTATAGTTTCTAAAGGACGTCTGCGTTCCTGCAAGTGCATTGCTTCCCTCCTGCTCCGTTTGTAATCCCAAGCCCCCGCGCTGAGTGTTATTGCAGCAATCACAAAGACACACATTGTTTTCAAACCTAAAAGGGTACATTGGAAGAAATAGTTTCCAAAGGATGTGGAGCACCCGCCAAGGCATTGCTTCCCTCACGCTCCATTTCTATTCCCAAGCCTTGGGCTGAGTTTTATTTCTGCAATCACAAAGTCAGACATTGATTTGATTCAATAGAGGGTCCCCAGCAATTTATAGTTTCCAAAGGACGTGGGCACTCCTGCCAAGGCATTGCTTCCCTCGCGCTCCATTTCTATTCCCAAGCCTTGGGCTGAGTTTTATTTCTGCAATCACAAAGTCAGACATTGATTTGATTCAATAGAGGGTCCACAGCAATTTATAGTTTCCAAAGGACATTGCCAATCCTGTCAAGGCATTGCTTGGCGTGTGCTGCATTTCTAATCCAAAGTCCTCAGCCAGAGTTTCATTTTTGCAATCACAAGGTCAGCCAGTGGCACCATTGATCAAAAGGTTCAAAGGCAATTTATAGTTTCCAAAGGACAGTGGCACTCCTGCCAAGGCATTGCTTGGCATGTGCTGCGTTTCTAATCCAAAGTCTACACAAGTAGAAGAGGGACTTTTACAGTGATAAGAACCCAATTGAACAGGAAATAAGACTTTCAAACCAGGAACAGGTTTCTTCAAATATTGAAAAATAGTGTATTATAAAAAGTTATGAAAAATAACCAAAAATCATAGGAGACAGGAAACGTTCTGCAATTTGTTGAGCAAAGAGTGTTGAATGTGATCTCCCACTGTACCAAATTTGATGAGGATAGCTCAAGAAATGAGGGCGGGAGAGCCCTGTAAAAGTCCCCCCCGGTTTCCTTTTTTTGGGCGATTGCGCATGCACGTCCGCCATTTTAGAAACATTAAGAATCATTACGAATTTTCGGAAATATCCAAATTTTTGGGGTGAAAAATTCGGAAATAATTTCTATATCGAAGCGCCGGCACCCCCTACTTTAGAAACGAGAATTGAAACATTTTTTCCATCGATCGGACAAGCCTACAAATTAGTATCTATTGCATTGAAGCCTCGAGGCATTTCTCCAATAGAGAAATGTGCATTAATCAAATTGATGCCAAGTTCAAAATTTAGTTGGAGTTTTCTGGAGATGCGACAAACCACAACAATTTCCTTGTTGAAGAAAAAGTTAAGATGCTTACAGATTCAGTTGTGTACCAAAAGGGAAATTGTAAGGTAAAGCAAGCACTAAATCATGGAGAAGCAGTATCATTTCGTTCAAGTGCTGGCTTGTGTCTTGTGATGCCAGTGGCATGGTATGTATGTGTGTGTGTGTGCTTTGATAATTGAAAGAAATAGTTTTAATTAGTTTTAAATAACAGGAAAGCAAACTGCTTTAAAACAAATATAAAACTATAATGCTATCTTATTTCTTTTGAGATTCTGGAAACTACAGTATTAAAGAATCAGACTATTAAAAGGTAACTCCAAACTCTGTTTTAATGGTTAACTGGGATTTTTAAAAATACAGTTTATATTTAATCCTGTTTTAATGTTTGCATATTTGAATATTTTAAATGGTATAATGATGCTTTTATGTTAAGCTACATTGAGTCTCCTGCAAAAGAGATAAAGCAGGGTATAAATATAATAGTAATCATCATAGTAATAATAACAACAACAACAACAATTTTCTGAGGCAGTGGTTAGAGTGTTGGACCTACGATATCATCAGACGGGTGTTTTTCCCCATCCTAGTGCACTGCCAGGACGGAGCCCATAATATGATGCAGGGCTTCTTCCAGCGGGATTCTGTTGGGCTCCATCCCAGCTACATGCTGGCAGTGCACTAATAGGGATCCCTGAGGATATGGATGACTACCTGCATTCTCATTGAAGAAGCTGGGGACACCATGGGAGGAGGCCGGGGACAGCTGGGAAACATTGTGTAATCGCAGCCCATGTCCAAGCACAGTAAAAAGACGAAGTTGGATGCTGCCCCACAGTTTTCCCCTCTGTGCCCCTCTGTCCCCTGATTTCTGAACCTTCATGTGATGAGGCTTTAGTACCCAGTCTTTTGAACTTGAACACACCCATCTGTATTTTAGAATGTGTTTATGAATGTTGATGTAAGCTGATAATTTTTAATCTGCTTTATAATGTACTGTACAGTTTTTATATGTGTTTTTTTTATTGTAAGCCGCCCTGAGTCCCCTGTTGGATGAGAAGGGCGGGATATAAATGTTGTAATAAATAAATAAATAAATATAAACTAGTAATGTGATATCATGTTTAAGATGCTATGCTAAGCAAGATCCAGGTTTAGATCTCTCCTCAGTCAAGTTGAATTATCTTGCAGCTTGACTTGCATTACAGAACTTTTAGGATAAAATGAAAAGGAGGAATGTGATGAATGCTGTTGTCAATGATACTGGAAATTTAATGAAGAATTAGTGAAATAGCACAGAATCCGTTTCCTTGTTTCCTTTTTCTTTTCTGTGGCAGCAATAACAAAAAATTCAACATACCATCAGCAGTGTCAAGCATGAATTATAAATATGTGCTAGCCATCTACAAAACACTATCTCATTCTTTGGATAAGGATTTTCTTATTATGTCCTTAGAACTGAAGCTATTTTTCTCCCTTTCTCCAAAGGGAAGTTATTTTTCTTTTGTCCTGCATTGTCAGGCGCTTAGTAGAGACTGAGAATAAAAAGGGTGTAAATTCTTTGGTTTATGTCAACTTTCTTCTGGAAAGAGGAAGACACACTGTTGCCCAAAAACTTTGGTCAACAGTACAATGGCCTTTTTTGCATTATGGTGACCTATGCAATATCACTTTCAAAGACTTGCAGTTGAAGGCTGTGACAAAATGTTCTTTTCATTTATGTATATAAAAGAGGTGAAGAAAGTGTGACTAGTAGACTGTATGTGACTCCCCAACTGTTTTGGATCCCCAATCCACATTTTAAAAAATGTGGAAGTTAAGTGGAAATTGCCCTTCCAAAATAAATAACAACTGGAAGCATCCAGGAATGGTTAATGGTTAAAACACCTCCAAAACAGAAGCTCTGACAACACCCTAAAACCCTCCCTTCAATAAAAATTATGATTTTAAGCTCATCATGCAGCAATGATCAGTGATCAAACTCATGGCAGTTGGACAGTAGCACAAATTGACCCGTAGCTGTTGTGTATTAATGGTCTATATGCACCATCCATTTTCCAATGGTGTAGTCAAATAACATGTGTTATTTCTTCATACAAATGTTTTCTTTTATATTGGAAATTAGAAGTTGCTATGCTTACGACTGGTTAGATCAGGCTATGAAGAAACACTTTGGAGGACAGGCAGAACAAAACATAACTAAAGAACAAATAAGATGTTGCTTTAACAATTTTGTGAGAAGCTTCCAACAGCTGAAGTAACACAGGATGATGATTTCTCCCATTTCAAGGATACAGCACACTTTTTAAAACAGGCATCCTTTAAGGCAGCATTGTCTTCAAGACCCTTCCACTGAAGTAGATTTAAGGCATTTTTCTTAAGATGGCATTTTCCATGGGGTCGTTTGCAGTCAAGACCCTTTAACTGAAACGGAGTTAAGCACCTTTCCTAAGGTGGCACTTTCTCTGGGGTCATTTGGACTGAGACTTATTTCCTCCCATTTTTCCTCCAGGATTTTGATTATTTGTCTTTTTATTTTTTAAAAAATTACCATTGATTGTAGGAAGTGAGTTTAAATTAACCCTCATTTTTCCCAGAGCCTTTACATTGACAATTTGGGGAAATGAGTATTTTGGCTCCTCTCACACACAGCATTATCATTTCATTTACAAGTAGAAAACACACAACAAGGATTAACATTTCATGGGCAAATTGGCCATTTTGCCTGTCTCTATGTGGGGATTTTTTTTTTTAAAAAAAGTCACTTGCTAACCAGCTTAGGAATTGTTGGAAAAATGAACACTTTAGAAATGGCAAAATACCTCAACCCCACAGCTGAAGCTGCATCATGTGAAGGGCACTGTGGGTTGCTGTTTCTTAAATGTGCAGAAACATTGATTTTACTGCGTGTGATGAAAGAACATGTTCCTAGGCATTCTTTTTGTTTAATCTGTTTCAAATCTCCCCATTGCATAGTAGCTTTTTATAGCACCAGAAAATATAGAATTGGAACACAGAATCTTATATCATGGACTCAATTCTTAAGGGAAAGTGTATGTATGCACTTGACGGAACATTGTCCATGGTAAAATTCTGAGAGAATTGTCAAGGTGTAAAATCTTTCTTTGCCTACTTGTTTCATCTGGCTTTAATCTCATATTTTCACCAATTATGCATTCTTAACATAGCTACTGCTATAGTAAGCCAAATGCTAAAGTAGCCCACTTTGATGTTACAAGACTGAAAGTTGAGTTCCTGAATCTAAATTGCCTAATTTATTTCTGGCATGACCCCTTGACATATCAAAGACCACAGCAAGAAGCCATCTTGGGACAATTAATCTAACTAGTATAATGCAAACTGCATTATGTTGTTCTTTCCCTTTCTATCGACACAAGTTAAGGGTGTCATGGCTACTTGTAAAACCCATCCCACCATAGTATCAAGATCAACCTTCTAACTCTGAGATGGATGAAAAATCTAGCACTTCTGGTTGAAGAATTAGAACTGTAAACATCACATTGGTGGGATGATTTTCAGCTATAACTGCACTTTCATTTTCAATTATGGGTGGTAATATAGCAGTTAAAGGTCAGAAATTGCTCCAAGCTAATGCTGTCTACTCATCTCATACAGCAGCAACCAAGAAATTGCCCTGTTCATTGCAATTAGATGAGCTCATAGGTGGTAAAAGGTCTTAACAAATGCTCAAACAGAATATACTGGGCAATAATAGAAATGAATAATGTTGAGTAATGTTTAGATGATTTCTCTATTAAGGAGAATAAAGCATTCAGATGGTCATCCATGGCATGACATGGCATGGAGTGACCATGGCAGATGCAAACTCTAATGAGTGTATTCACACTGTATGTATTCACACAGTGTGTATTCACACTGAAATTTAATGCATTTTTTTCAAATGTGACATGTTAGACAGTGTTCATGGATGAGACAGTTTCTTCCCCTCTCAGAAATGACAACTAGACAAACAGCCTAAGCCAAATGGTGCAGTGAATGGTCCAGCTCATGATCAACCACCTCATTATACCTCCAGCGGCCATCAGCAGCAGTACTCCATTTCGCTGTGGGGTGTGGGGAATCTGGTACCCCATGCCCTGCATGACCCGGATCCAAGGGAGAGCGATCACATGGGGGAAACATGAGCATGTGTGGTGTGCAGATTCCCTTCATAGACTGTATGCGACACAGGAGCTCTCCCATGCTGCCCTGTCAGCAGCGTGTGCCGGCTCCACCCTGTTTCACCCACAGAGCTGACATGAAATCATGGGATGGGAGCTGGCTGGCTCTGTGGGAGACCTGGGCTAAAATTCGTGCATGCTGCTGATTTTAGCCCAATATGACAAGGTTGTTAATTGTAAAGAAGAACTCATGTGGCAAACCTCTTGCTATCCTAAAAACCAAAATGGCAGTACATTATATTTGCAACAGTGTTGTGCTGAAACTTGAGACAACCTGTTTCCAGTTTCCATTGAGTCATGTGATTTTGAGCCAGCAATTCTCTTTCAACTGCCTTACACTGCAATTTAGAGACTAAAGTGGGAAGGAAGACAAACCATGTAGCATACTGCAAAGACTATGGGATATAAATGTAGTAAATCACAAAAAAATGGCAACTGGTGGTGGAGGTAGTAGTGTGGGCCCCCAATGTGTAATGTTCCTGGATCAGATTCCGTTTTGTGTCACAATATGATGACAGAATGGAGAAAAGTGAAATAGTCCTGACCTAGCATGGCCAAAATAATGCCTAACTTGGCTTTAATGTATGGGTTGTAAAAGAAAGTTAATTTCAAATAAACACTGATGGATGAAGTGCTATTCATAGGCAAGTCATTATACAATGGAAAGATGTATGGTTACGGAGAATTAGATTTCTCCCACTGCAAGACCAGCATTGGAGGGAAGCCTTTTGCTAGCCTCCTCTTCTCCGCTGTTGCCTCCACTCCTGATGGGGGGCTTGGATTTCTCTCTCTTCTTTTCTCTCTCTGGACTGCATGTTGCCATCAGGAATTGAGGTGGCTGCACAGAGAGAGAAAGAGAGAGGAAGACATCATTGGGAGTGGAGGCAGCAGCAGCAAGGTGCGAGGGAGGAGAAGAGCACAAGGCTGGATTTCTCTCTCTCTTTTTCTCTCGTTGCAACCAAATGGCACCAAATAACAGAGAGAGAGGGGGGAGGGAGGGAGGGAGAGAAGTCCAGGGACTCCATCAGGAGAGGTATACAAAACTTCTTCTCATTCCTTTGTCACCCCCCGAGAGAGAGACAATGTAGCCTTCACGCTCTCAATTTCTGCCACCGTGATCTTCACCCTTTAAGGCAAAGCATAGCAACACTGTAATGATGGTAGTAACCAGTAGGCATGTACAATCCATGAAAAAATGGTTCAATACTAGTTTCTAAAGTAGATGGAGCTGGTGCTTCGTTTCTAAAGTCATTTCCAAATTTTGAAGCAAAAAAAATTCAAAACTTTCCGAAGCTTCTGAAGCTTTGTATATACTTCGTTAATGGTGGATGCGCATGTGCATAAAGGAAAACATTATTGTCAATGGGGAAAATTGAGGGGCCTCTCTCTCCCTCATTTTTTGAGCTATCCTAATGAAATTTGCTGCAGTGGTAGAAGACATGTACCACTGTTATTTCACCACATTTCAGAATGTTTTCCATATCCTCTGATTTTGGGCAAATTTTCATAGTTTTTATATTAAACCATTTTTTTTATAATTGCAGAAATCTGTTCCTGGTGTGAAAGTCTAATTTCCTGTTTCATTGGGTTGTCTTTACTTTGAATGTCATTGTTCTACTTCAGAAACTTTGTTTTTGTGGCTGAAACCTTGTTAAATTGGTGGAGAGAGACTCAACAAACCATAATGTGCTATTTTTATAGGACGATGTCCCTTGCTGTTTTTATGACAGAATCAATTAGGAAATGACATTTATCAACCAGGAACAGAAATCATAGCACACCATCAAATCACTCCTGACAGATGGCCATCAGTCTCTGAATAAGGAAATCTGTTCCTGGTTTGAAAGTGTTATTTCCTGTTTCATTGGGTTTTTTGGGGCTGAGAGTGTGTGAGCACTATGGCTGAGTGCGGAATGAAGCCACAATCGTAGTCCAACTCTCAAACCACTACACTAAACCATGCTGTCCCAAAAAGGGGTCTGCTGTTTCTGCCTTTGAGGCCTAGCCCCTCATGAGTGGCTTTCTTTCCTATGAGGCTTAGCCCGCTTCCGATGTTACATTAGGTCTTAGGAAAAAACCTCAGTCTTTTGTTTTTATGAATGCCCCCTTGAGAAAATGTATAAGGATGTGGGTGAACTAGAATTCCCAAAAGTCTTGGGGCAACCCTCCCAAAACTCCCCCAGGATTCACAGGTGTGAATCCATCACTTTTCTTCTTATCTCAGATTATATGGCAGTGGGGACTCATATAATCCAGTTTAAATCATATAATCTGGGATAGGATCCTGGGATATAGGCCAGTGTAGATCCAGCCTGATCTTGCAAATGAGGAGGAGGAGAATATATGTCCCCACTGCCATATAATCTGGGATAAGATCCTGGGATATAGGCCAGTGTAGATCCAGCCTGATCTTGCAAACGAGGAGGAGGAAGAGGAGAATATATGTCACCACTGCCATAAAATCTGGGATAAGATCCGGGGATATAGGCCAGTGTAGATCCAGCCTGATTCCTCTTGCAAACGAGGAGGAGGAGGAGGAGGAGGAGGAGAATATATGTTCCCACTGCCATATAATCTGGGATAAGAAGATGATCTAGGAGTGGGTTTCTTTCCGAGCTCAAGACAGGATGGGGCTTACACATGTCACATTCACAGGAATACTACTAAAACATAGATTTAAAATGCAACCTTTTCCCTTCCCAGAATGATACTAATATATATATCTCGTGAGTCTCTTTCTGTCTCAAATCTAGAGAGAAAAGTGGGGTGCCAAGAATAATGATGATGATGATGATGATGATGATGATGATAATAATAATAATAATAATAATAATAATAATAATAATAATAATGTAATTTAAAATAATAGGGGGGAATTGTGGAAAATCCTTTGCAGGGTAATCCTTTTCAGGGTGACTTTCCCTGCCCATTGGGTGGAGAGTTCTAGTTTGGGGTTTTGCCAACACATTGGGATTGATCCCCCCTCCTTTTCCCCCTTTCCTCAATTAAAGTTTCTGGTAAAGACAGGAGAGGTTTTGCAAGGGAGATCCTGCAGAATTAAAGCCCTGCAATTATCAGGCTCTCTCCCTTCTGCAAGCCCTGATTTAAGCGCTATGGAGTCAGCTTTAGCCCCTGGTCAACTGCCTGCGGAGGATCTGGAGGGAGAGGAAGAAATTGTGGAGCAGTCAGAAAACTTCAACAATCTGCTTTAGGTGCCCACAAGCAGATCAAAGCATCAAAGGGCAGTGAGTTGAAAAAACTCAATTGTGACATTGTTAGAGTGAGAGTAAAACTGTTAAAACCCATAACAAAGAAGCAAATAGAGGCAGGTGCTATGCTACATTGTGGATGTACTTGGTGTTTAATCACTCCAACATTAGCAAATCAACTAGGAGTGGCCATTAAAGGTGCCCTTTTTTTCACAATTAGATGTTTCCCCAGTAAACGGGACTCCAGTAAAAGAAAGGACAAATGCTCTGGAAATTACTATGGGGACTCATAAAGTGATGTTACAATTTGTGATTTCAGCAATGGCACATCAACCCATCATACTAGGGATTCCATGGCTACGGTGGCAAAACCCCCCAAATTGTTTGGGAACAGAAGACTTTCACCTTCCATGATGGAAGCTGTAAATTTGAAAAGTCTCCAAAGCCACTCAAAGAAATAAAGAATGAGGGAGTGATAGCCGCTTCCTCAAAGGACGTCCCCTTAGAAAATATACCAAGTGTATATCATGACTTTGCAGAAGTTTTCAGCAAAAAGGAGTGACCAACTACCCCCTCCTAAGAAAGACAGACTGTGCAATCGAGATAGAGCCAAATGCCAAGTTACCAAGCCCAAAATTGTATGCTATGTCAGAACCGGAGAAAAAAGTACTCAGAAAATTCATAGAAAAAAACCTAAAGAGAGGGTTCATTGAGCCAGTGAATTCCCCCATGACAGCTCCAGTTCTCTTCTGCCCAAAACCAGATGGTTCTTTGAGATTATGCGTCGATTATCATGGCCCTTTTTTAGTCCCTAAAAAAAATAGACGCACACGTTTAATATCCCTCCCTATTATCCGTCATTATTGTTTATCCGACATTCTGCCCGCCCATTTAGGTCGGATAAACGAGACTTTACTGTAGTACTGCTTTGGCGGGATTTAGTCAGAACTAGCTTCTTTTTCAACTTGGCAAGAAGGATCAATAAAGTTATTTCCAAGGAGTTATCTTTGTGAGCCTGCTTTTTGTCCAAGGCCTTCCAAGGTCTGACAAGTGGAAATTTCTCCTAGGGAACCGTGGTCTATTGGTCCAGTTATATACCCTGTTGTTTTCATAATCCATTTCATCCCTGTTGTATTTTTTAATTTTGTATTCTCTGATTTGGGTGGAAAGTTCCTTACATCTATGTTCTATCTCTAGAAGTTTGTTAGTTCCTTCAGGTATTGTCTTTAGGTTCTCCAATAGTGGATCAATTTTGCTTTTATGAGAGAATTTGCTTTCTGTATAATGAGTACCATCAGATCTAGTGAACATTTATTCAGGATGGCATTCCACTTATTAATAAAGGTAGAATCCTCTGTGAACATTCCTGGTGGTTTGAAAATTCTAAGTCTCCTTGGGATCATTTTGTTTTTGATGTAATCAGCTAATGTAGATGCATGTAAGTCCAATTTAATGCATTTATTTTTTAATTTTTCAAGTTCTACAGAAAGATCTAGGGTTTGTGCAGATGTAGCCTGTGTATGTAAGTCCAAAATGGATCTATTCTTAACTAAGTTGGCTATGAAGTCATCCTTAAAACTATGTCTCCAGGCCGTCAGCCCTGGTGCTGGCACAATATTGATAAGGCACAGATATCTATCTCAAAATGCTGATTCAGCATTTTGATATAGATATCTGTGCCTTATCGATAATTACATAGTCCCCCTAAAACTGTAGATTGGATCTCTTTCAATCTAATTCTCATAAGCACAGTACGTACTATTAAAGAAAGGAGTATTTGTTCTACAACAAATTATGTACTTTAAACCCATGTTCATATGATATATATTCATGTCAGATATTTTTAAACCACTGCATTTTCCTTTTGCTAGCTGACAGAACTTCATTGATATTCCAAGGTCTTGCTGCCTGCCAGCACTGCAGTGTGTCCTAGCCTGTAGAAGCTGATTTAAGGCCTGAGGCACCAGTCAGGCTATCCCATGTGGGAGGGAACAGAGGATGTTAGATTAAAATTCCCAACAGAGCCAACCATTAGAATTAATTTTCTGAACTAGAGCCAAATGTGACCAATATATTCATACTGTTCTTCCCTGAGATACAGACAATCCCTGGATGCATGAAAGAAAGAATTCACTGCCTTCATTATTTTTAGCATTTTTTCATATGGTTTTAACTGCTTTTCCTGCTTCATACAATTCCTGAGATGTATCCTTGAGCTATAGCAGTGATCTGAGATCTAGACATAAAAAACATGGTAGCAGACTGAGTTAAGACTAGAGATACCACTCAATGGAGTATTTCTGGAAGATTCCACTAAGGATTTTTTTCTACACCAGAAATAGGGAACCTTCTGGCCATGTATATATTTTGGCTTGAGGTTTTTGGAGCTGCCGATGATGGGAGGTGGAGTCTAAACCATGTGGAAGACCATATGTTCCCTAACCTTGTTCTATATTATTATTATTATTATTATTATTATTATTATTATTATTATTATTATTATTATTATTATTATTCAGGACTCCTCCCTACCTAATGTGACCTTAACTGATTCTATTGCACTTTATCTATTTACGAATTTGTTACTCATAATGTGCACCTTGCTTATCCACTATTGCAACCTCATTGTTTTTAATTTGATGTTTTAATTCTGTGTTGTGTTTTTTCGCCTGTTGTGTATATTTTATTATTGGTTTTTGTTGTTGTCCTTTGATGTTTCATATTTTATCATCGCTTGTATTTTGATTTTGCTGTAAGCCGCACCGAGTCCCCTTCGGGGGAGATGGAGGCAGGATATAAATAAACTTCTTCTTCTTCTTCTTCTTCTTCTTCTTCTTCTTCTTCTTATTATTATTATTATTATTATTATTATTATTATTATTATTATTATTATTATATTAGCTCCTTTATGACCTATTCTTTAGGAATACTTCCTGCATAATGAGTCCTCCTCATAACTTTGCCTCCCCCTTGAGACCAGTGTGTTCTGCCCATACATTTTTTGTCTCTGTCATCTAGCCTTCATAATCATAGTTCTGCTGCCTCAGAAATATAATTCTATGAGCTTCAGTAGAATTTTATCTCCCTGGAAATGGGATCAAGATTGCCACATTTGATTTTGATGCATAACTTGTACTAAGGACAAGAGGTTACCATCAGGACAGAATATGGAGAACCAAAGTGGCTTCCAATTGGCAAGGCAAAGCTGCAATTTTTTTTCTTTATCTATTTATCTTGTGTGGTAGCTAATGCTATATCATTGGCAAATCATTGGGAGGAAGGAGAAATAAAAATTAGAAGGATGATGAGAAATTAAAGATATGTAGATAACACCATACTTCTAACAAAAAAACAGCAAACAGCAAAATGGAAATTTTACAGAAGAAATCAAGGAAGAAAAAGTGCAAAGTCCGGTTTGTAGTAGAGCATTAAAAGAAAACAAAATTAATGGCCGCAGATGATTTAGATAACTGTAAAAGAGACAGTGGAGACACTCAAATAGTTAAAAAAAATCATATCTTAGTTCATAGAAGTCATGCCATAAATGTCAACATGGAACATACAATTTTGTGTTACGAGCTATAGAATGATATACAGTAGAGTCTCACTTATCCAAACGGGCCGGCAGAAACTTGGATAAGCGAATATCTTGGATAATAAGGAGGGATTAAGGAATAGCCTATTAAACATCAAATTAGGTTATGATTTTACAAATTAAGCACCAAAACATCATGTTATACAACAAATTTGACAGAAAAAGTAGTTCAATATGCAGTAATGTTATGTTGTAATTACTTTATTTACGAATTTAGCACCAAAATATCATGATATATTGAAAACATTGACTACAAAAATGGCTTGGATAATCCAGAAGCTTGGTTAAGTGAGGCTTGGATAAGTGAGACTCTACTGTTCAAGGTTTAGAGCAGACCATTTGTCCAAAACATTTGGCTAAGGATATGCAATAAAAGACTGTTGGTAAATAGGCTGGATGACCTTAAATAAATTGAACTTTTTTATGATACATAAATATTATATATTTTTATGCTATATAAATATTAGATATATATAATATTTTATGATATATAAATATGGGCACCATAATTAAAAAAATGGCAAGTTGGAATGAGACCAGAGAAGGGAAAATTCTATCTAATATTAGGAAAGATTTTCTGATGTTAAGAGCTATTTGACCATGGAACATACTGCCTCAAAGGGGCATTTTAGAGACTCATCAGGCTATCAGTGTCCGTCCATACAAAAAACTGCATCCTGAACTAAAAATATAAGCAAATCCAGTTCCAGAATTTGGAATTATACTTACAACTTCTAGGAAGGGAAAAGCACTCCTGAAAGAGTTAACTTGGAGAAAAAGTGTTTCCACTGAAGCTTTCTCATCAATCCTTATTTCCATAACAAGCCAATTTTTTCAAAATCCAATTATCACAGGGACAGAAAGTGAAGCGAAATCTTCTGAGCAGGGGCACAGTCAGCAAAATAAACACCACATATACATATATATTCGACTGGAGTTACACTCTAAAAAGATACCTGTTCCGACTTACATAGAAATTCAACTTAAGAACAAACCTACAGAAGCCTTGAATGATCCAGCTTGGTGTAAACTTTGGCTCCTCGAAGTTGGTCCAATAAATCCGAGATTAGCGGCAATGGGTAGCGGTTCCGCTTCGTGATATTGTTCAGAGCCCTATAGTCCACACAAAGGCGTAGGTCCCCTGACTTCTTTTTCACAAACAACACTGGAAATGCAGCTGGGGACTGAGAGGGTCTGATGAACCCCTTGCGGAGGTTTGTCTCTAAAAATTCCCTGAGAGCTTCTTGCTCTGGTTCAGTCAGGGAGTAGAGGTGTCCTCGCGGAATTGGGGCCCCCTCAATGAGATCAATGGTACAATCATAAGGTCTATGTGGGGGTCGTTTCTCGGCTTCTTTCTCATTGAAAACGTCCCAGAAGTCTGAATACTTCTTAGGCAGGGTAATGATGGGCTCTGTGTCCGTGGCTTGACAGATCTTGGCTACTAGGCAGTGGTTCTGGCAGTATTTTGAAGCAAACTGGAGTTCTCTGCTAGACCAGGAGATGTTTGGGTCATGGAGTGTCAGCCAGGGGATTCCCAAAATCACGGGGAAATGGGGAACCTCAGTGACGAAAAAAGAGATTTCTTCCATATGTTCCCTTATCCACATTTGAGTGGGCTCGGTCCATTGGCTTACTGGCCTCGTCTTCAGGGGTCGGCCATCGATGGCTTGCACCACCCGGGCATTCTTGAAATCATGATATTGTAACCCCAGTGAGTTAGCATAGTCTCTATCAATGAAGTTGTTGGTTGCCCCAGAGTCTATCATGGCATGGATCATGACGGGCCCCTTTTTGACTGACCACAGTGTGACCACTAGAAGAAAAAGGACTCCCGTTTGCGGCTCTTGAGTGGAATCTTTGACCGGGTTGGCGAGCCCATCTACACCCGGTCGCTGTCTTCCCCTGCCGGCTTCATTTCGGCCGCCTCAGTAGCCTCCGCGCTCGCGGATGACGCCGCCGCCAAACGGGTAGGGGGCTTCTTCTTTGCTGGGCACTCTCTGGCGAAGTGGCCCCCATTTCCGCAGTACCAACATAGGTTCAAACGCTGTCGGCGGGCCTTTTCTGCCACATCCAGCCTAGGGCGCATGTTGCCCAGCTGCATCGGCTCGTCTTCGCTTCCCAAGGGATTGGGGCCTGGTTGCGGTGGTCTCCAAATGGGGCGAGGCTGGGCGCTGGCGGTGGAAGAGGGTTTTGGCCCGGCTCTTCCACCCTGGCCCCGGAGCCACTGCCTCTTATTGGCGAGCAGAACTTCCGCCCGTAAGCAATGGGCAATGAGTCTCTCAAGGGAGTCTGGGGGCTCCACCTTGGAGATTTCTTCCTGCATCTCATGGTTAAGACCCTCACGAAACTGTCCTCTGAGGGCTATGTCATTCCAGCCGGTGTTTTGAGCTAACACCCGGAATTCGGCTATGTACCGTGATAGCGGTCTGTCCCCTTGGAAAAGATGCCGGAGTTTGTGGCCAGCCGCCTCTTGATCATCCTCAATTCCCCAGGTATTCCGTAGGTGAGCCAAGAATTGCTGCGCGGTAGCCAGGTATGCGGAGCCCGCATCGTAGAGCGCTGTTGCCCATGTGGCCGCAGGTCCATCTAGGAGACTGTAAATCCACGCCACTTTGAGATCTTCTCGAGGAAACTCCATGTGGCGGGCTTCTAGGTACGCCATGCACTGGCGGCGAAATACGTGAACTTTGGAGGCTTCTCCGGAGAACTTGTTTGGCAAAGCCAAAGCAGGGAGACGGGCTCCTCGATCCTTCAAGCCCTGAATCTCTCCTTCTTGCTCCCGGAGCTTGTCCCGGATCCGGTTAAACTCGTCCTGGGAAATGGTGTAGCTGGCCGGCGGCGCGGCCGGTCCGGCTCCTGGTGTCACCGACATATTGGCCTAGGTTGCTTGGTGCTTTGGTGGTGGCAGAGACAAACTGTCACACACCAGAGGCAGCGGAGCACCAAGAACCAAACACGGAGGCCAATAAAACTATCTAATATCTTTATTAAGGAAATATATAAGAAGGATAAAAGCAAGTAGAGAATATAGTCCAGAAACAGACCTTTCAAATGAGGCCTAAAATAGTCCAGGAATAGTTTGTCCAATAAATGATATTAGAGTTCAAAGGTAAAATCCAATAACCGAAACACACACTATTGCCAGGCAATAGTGTAGGTAATTGTCCAAAGTCTTTCAAGGCACAAGGTAAATCCACAAGAAGGCTGGGAATAAGGCTTGGATCTAGGAAACAAGGTCCGTGGTTCAAAACAAGGCAAGGTAGTCCAAAAACTTGATTCTAAGAACAAAATCCGTGGCTGAGAACAAAGCAAGGCAATTCTTGGATACTTGAACAGGCGAGGCAAGGAAACTGGATTGCGGACTTAGCGAAGTCCACACTAGGCTGGAAACATGGAATTCACTCCCGAAGCTGAGCTGTTGTCTCCGCAAAGAATCAACAGAGCCCGATACTTTTATCTGGGTCTCGTTTCCTGCCAAACGGGCGTCCAGCGTTCTCTTTCCCTAGAGAACAGGGAACGAAACCCAACTTGCTGGTGTGAGACTCTCTGGATTTTCCCAGGGGAAACATGGCTAATCAGTGTCTTGCTTGGCAGCAATTCGGGCACTCCTGCGAATTCTCTCTTTCACTCCCCTATCTGCTGAGAAGGATTGCTTTCTAGCGAAGGGAGGTGAGCGTTGGTCAAGGTCAGTTTTAATTGGTTCTTGGACAAGATCATCAGGCATCTGGAAAGACTCTGGCTGTTGATCCGGAGAAAACCCCATGTTTTCATCCTCATCTACCACAGTGACACTAGGCACAGGACTACAAGGCCCATGAGGCATCACATTGAAGAGGAGGGAATTGCACCCATCGCAGAACCTTGTTCCGCATTAAGGAGTTTGCTGGAGTTCTCAGGAGTTTGTAGGAAGCTGCATGTAAAGGATCAGCGTAGATTGGGGGAGGGGAGGGGACTTGATCTCTCCTCCATGCAATCAGGATAGAGGGGTCCCCAATCTCCCCATTTACATTGCCTGGATTCCCGGCTGTATGTGGCTGATTGCTGTAGGTTTTTCGGGCTGTATAGTCATGTTCCAGAGGCATTCTCTCCTGACGTTTCACCCACATCTATGGCTGGTATCCTCAGAGGCTGAGGTCTGTTGGAGACTGGAGAAGAATCTACAGCCCAAAAAACCTACAGCAATAAAAAAATACACTGCTTTCTCAAAATGTGAATTGCCCCCCCTCCATTAGTGTTTCTTTGTATTGACTCTTGTTTTCCAAAGTTTTAAGTTGTATTTATTTTACTCTTGGTAATTGAGCGTTGATATATACATCTTAGGGCCTGATTGGTTTGGTGGTGAGGGCCCCAAAATACTGTTTGCTTACACTTGAAAATTACCTAGAGCCGGCCCTGCAGTGCTGGATGGGGTTCCATTCCTCCTGAGGACACAGGTCCTCCTAGACTTAGCGCTGACACTTGATGCCCAGGTGTTGGCGGTGGCCAGGAGGGCCTTTGCATAGTTAAACCTTGTATGCCAGCTATGACCATACCTTGAAAAGCCTGCTTTGGCCATGGTGGTCCATGCCTTGGTTATATCTAGATTGGATTACTGCAATGTACTCTATGTAAAGCTGCCTATGAAGATGGCCTGGAAACTGTAACTGGTGCAAAGGTCAGCAGCCACGTTGCTAACTGGAGCTAGTTATAGGGAATGGACAATGCCTCTACTAAAGTTCTACTGGCTGCCAATAGGTCTCCAGTCCCAATTCAGGTTAGGTTATTACCTACAAAGCCCTAAACGGTTCGGGCCCTGCTTATCTTTGCAACTGTATATTTCCCTATGAACCGGTGCAGGCTCTAAGATCTGCCAAAGAGACACTTCTCTCACAACTGCTACCGTCACAAGCATGGTTGGTGAGGAAGAGAGAAAGGGCCTTCTCAGTGGTGCCCCCCCGGCTCTGGAACGCTCTCCCCAGGGAGATTAGATTAACCCCCACTCTGTCCACCTTCCACAAGGACTTGAAAACCTGGAAGTTCCAGTGTGCCTTTGAATGATGGTTTTAGTCCCTGATCAGGTCTGCCGAACCCTAATTTATTGATTAAGTTTTTTTCAGCACTTTACCCCCAGACCCCAGACATATAGTCTGCATTTTGCACAAGTCCTTTCCCTGCCCTCTCAAATCTGATAATGCCCACCATGTCCTGGTTTACTTGTTGGTTGATGTATTTTATGATGTTTTCACTCTGCTGTTTTTAATTATTTTAATTAGATTGTTTGTGTGTTATTATGTTTTTAATTGTGTTTTAGCTTGGTCCCCATGTAAGCCGCCCTGAATTCCTTTGAGGAGAAGGTGGCGGGATATAATAATGAAGTCGTCATCATCATCATCATCATCATCATCATCATTCTATAATATTCCTGACCTGTGTCCTTTTTATAGCATGTATCCCTTGGGTCCTGAGCAAATAACCTAACCTTAAAAATGCCCTTAGTGTCCCTACATAAATTCTACATTAGCACATGCATAACATATGTACCTTGTGGCTCCATTTCCTCCTCTTCCCATTTATGAGTATGGTTACCTCTGAAGCTAGCATGGACCACTGTATTCTGGCTGCAATACTAAGATAAATAATAGAACAGACCTAGAAGAGTGCAGGGGATTTGGTAGGTGCTATTATGATTGGGAATACACAATATCATGTCAAGGATTTTTTTTAAAAATAAGAAATGGAAGCACATTTCTCTTAATAAAATAAACAAGCCATGTCTCTTTTAAAGTATCAAAGGATCCTGTTGTTTTTGCTGCATCAAGACAGACTAAAGCGACATTGATTCTAAAACATCGCTCCTGTTTTCTGTATAAATTTAGGTCAAAGGCCATGGTGCTAACAATAAGAAAAAAACATACCATGTTTTCTACAACACTATAAAAAGGAGACAGCCAGGTGATAGTTTTTCTTCTGTGAGACCCTTTTATAATTATGAACCACTTTTAATGCCTGTGTCAAGGTTACATCCAGGGATACTACTATAACAAATCTTACTATAAAGTTTTACACATATTGTCTCTAAATCCCTACCTGCACAAAATGATAAGGCAAATTCCTTAGAAGACTGAATTGGCAGCATGACTTCAATTTGCAAGTGTAGGTTCGCATTTTTGAATCTCCTATAGAGTTGCACGTTTTGGGGAAGTTTTTAATTAGCTGTAATTGCATGTGAGGATAACCTCATTGAATGGCTTAATATGCTTATTTCTTTCATTCAATTAGTGTTTTTATTTTAGATGGATATTTTGTTTCATGTTTTTCGGCACTTTGTGCCAGGTGTAAGCCACCCCAAGTTTCTTCAGGGAGATGGTGGTGGGATATAAAAATAAACATTATTATTATTATTATTATTATTATTATTATTATTATTATTATTATTATTATTATTATTATTATTATGATACTGCCACTGCACAAAGATTAGCAGGGCAAATGTAGAGAACACCAGCTTCCTCCTTCTGTGAGGAATCATAGACAGGAGTCAAGCAGAAAATGGAGCAAGGGCCCCATCTATATTGTCCTATAATGTAGTTTGATGGGACCAAGGAGTGGGAAGTGTGTTGACTTGGCATAGCACTTCAGTTTGTATTTTATTCATTCATCCATATGTGATTTTATAAAGTTTCTCAGAGTTTGTAAGATTACCATATAAGCAATGAAGTGGTGATTTATAGAATTAATGACTGCAAATCACAATTTAGCAAATATGTGCACTTTTAATATTGGAAATCATTGGTAGGATGTAGACGCTAAATTATACTAATGATTCTGTGTTTTAAGTAATTTCATGGGTGCAGAGGCTGTCGATAGGCTCATAGCTGCAGCTAGACTGACGACTTGCTCCCTCGATCCGTGTCCCTCCTGGTTGGTAAAATCCTGCTTGGAGGGATTACGTGACCCTCTGTTGAAGATAATAAACAGCTCCCTTGAGCAAGGAGTCTTTCCAAAGGGTTTAAAAGAGGCAGTGGTCTCTCCCCTGCTGAAGAAACCAGATTTAGATCGTTCGGTTCCCTCCAGCTATCGCCCAGTTTCGAACCTCTCGTTCCTGGGCAAGGTGATTGAGAGGGCAGTAGCAGAGCAGTTGCAACAGTTCCTAGACAACACAGCCGGATTAGATCCCTTCCAGTCCGGCTTTTGTGCGGGGCATGGGACAGAGACTGTGCTGGTCTCCATCACGGATCATCTTCGATGCCAGCTTGATCAGGGTGGGTCCGTGCTGCTCGTGTTATTGGACCTCACTGCAGCATTTGACACAGTCGATTATAATCTTTTGACCCACCACCTTGCCGTTGTTGGAGTCAGGGGGACAGCTTTAAATTGGCTGGCCTCCTTTCTTCACAACCGTGGACAGCGAGTGGAGAGGAGAGGCCTGGTCTCTGAAAGGTCCCCTCTACTTTGTGGGGTGCCTCAAGGGGCCATTCTCTCCCCTCTGTTGTTTAACATCTATATGCGACCACTTGCTCAGCTGGTCCGACATTTCGGGCTCGAGTGTTATCAATATGCTGACGACACTCAGCTTGTGTTAAAGATGGAAGGCCGACTGGATTCTGTACCCAACAATTTTCATCAGTGCCTCAAGGCCATCATTGGATGGTTTCGTTCCAGTAGGTTGAGGGTGAATCCAGCAAAGACGGAGATCCTATGGCTGGGCCGACCAGGCAGTGGGGATATCCAGTTGCCAACCCTGGATGGCGAAGTGCTACACCCGTCTTCACTAGTAAAGAGTCTGGGAGTCCTCTTGGACCCTTCATTGACGATGGAGGCCCAGGTCTCCGCCATTAGCAAAACCGCCTTTTTTCATCTTCGGCAGGCTAGACGGCTAGCCCCATATCTGTCTAGGGACAATCTGGCTATGGTGATCCAGGCTACGGTCATCTCAAGACTGGACTACTGTAATGCCCTTTACATTGGCCTTCCTGTGTCAGTGATCCGGAAGCTCAAATTGGTGCAAAATGCAGCTGCCCGGCTCCTTGAGGGAGTCCCGATGAGATGCCGCATAACACCAATCTTACTGCAGCTGCACTGGTTACCAATTGAGCACCGGATCACTTTCAAAGTGATGGTACTTACCTTTAAGGCCTTACATGGTCTAGGGCCGATGTACTTGAGAGACTGCCTCACTCCCTACAAACCCCAGAGATCCCTCCGTTCTGAGGACCAAGACCTGTTGGAAGTCCCCAGTTTTAAGACCTTGTGTCTAACAGCAACTAGACGCAGAGCCTTTTCAGCAGTGGCGCCATCTCTCTGGAACACCTTGCCACTTGAAGTCCGTGCCTTGCAGGACTTGTCGACCTTCCGCAGGGCATGTAAGACACACCTGTTTCGGCAGGCTTTTGAGTTCTGTTATTGATGTTTTAAAAGGTGCTTTTAGGATGTTTTTAAGATGTTTTTTTTAAAGATGTTCTAAAGATTTTTTAAGATGTTTTTAAATTGTTGATTTTAGCCGGTTCTTGTAAGCCGCCCCGAGCATTAGGGGAGTGGCGGCATATAAGTTTGAAAAATAAATAAATAAATAAGGGCTGTAGGTGCCACACAACCTGTCCTCAAGCTATGAATACTCCTGGGGTCTATAGAAAGACCCGTTTTGGAGTAAGGTTCAACTCAACTGCTTCTTTATGGGGAATTTAGAAGCCACCTTTTTTATTTTATGCTTCCAGAAACAAAAAATATCTTAGGACAGCTGTGCTTTGCCAATGGAAGCATTCTTCTGGTAATCTGAGTGTATGACAGAGAAGACAGAAATCCCAAATACAGATATATTATTTGGGCATAAGAATTTAACTTAAACTGTAATCTAACCAATTATTTCAACCATAGTTTAGAGATGATATGTCCAAAACTCTTTTCATCCTTATTACCTTTCAACCACCTTTCATAACAAAACCAAGCACTTCTTACCCACAAAATAGTGTTTCACTTCAGCTTTCTTATCTCAGCAACAGTGACAAGTCACGTAGTGTTGGAAAACAAAGGATTTTTCTGTAATCATCTATTTCAGAGATGTAGTAGATTTGACACAAATAGGACATTTCAGATTTGCAAATCAAATTTGACTTTTTTACCCCATAATAAATTCAGCTCTGAATCCATACATTTTGAGAACCTCAATGAGTCTGACAAACTTGAACTATCTGGGATTTCTAATTTGGGAGTTCATTAATGGGAGAGTTTATGAATTTTTATTCGTGATTAAACACTTTTAGTTAAATATTTAATCAATAATATAAAAAAAGCTCTTTACATCCCAATGTATCAGTGGGATAAAAACTAAAACAGTGATATACGGGTCTTTGAGTAATAACTAATTAATTTCAGCATGATGAACAACTGTGGTGGGGGCCTCCAAACACCCACAGCAGGCTGCACAGCTATATTTTCAGCTTAAAATGACAACCAAAGCTCATTTCCAGTTGCATCTCCCTAATTTATCTGTTAGAATAGTGGAATGGTGGAGGACTGAAGGAAGAATAAACTTTGCCTGTATGTGGGGTTCTTTTTCCACCTGATTTTCTTTTTTTGGTGTGGGAAGATGAGAGTCACATACAGCTCACACTTTCAGATCCCTTGTAATTATTGGGCCCTTCCACACAGCTATATAACCCAGAATATCAAGACAGAAATCCCACAATATCTGCTTTGAACTGGAATATCTGATTCCACACTGCCAGTTCAAAGCAGATATTGTAGGATCCTATTCAGCTGTGTGAAAGGGGCCTAAATTAGATGGTTTTTGAAAGACCCATCCTCTCTGCAAGTGTCACTGGCCCCCTACCGGAATTTTTAGCCTCCTTCTCTCACTTATTTTGTTATCCCTGCAGTCAGGGGCGGTTCTAGGCATATTCGAACTACGCAAATGCAGAAGGTGCAATCTTCTCGGGGGCGCCCTCGCATGCATTTACGTAGTTTGTGTATAGCTCTTGAACCCTTGAAGCGCTGTTGTTTCCTTCCCTCCTTCCCTCCCTGCCTCCTTCCATACCTCCCTCTGCCTTTCCGCCCCCTTTGGCCCTCCGCCCCACCTGTTGTGACTAAGCCTCTGTGTGATTCTGATCAAGATTCGGAGATGCAGCTTCAAGATGATGAGATTCAGGTTCAGAATGAGTTTCAAGATGACTCTGATGGGAATTATGGGATTCAGCTGCAGGGTGTTCCTACTGTGGAAAATGAGGACCAGGGAGGCTTTCCCATAGGAAGAAATGATGTTGTTAATGAGGATCGTTCTCAGGTGCAAGAAGCAGGAAGGGAGAGCAGCTCACTTAACACTAATGAGGTCTGTGGCCTTGACGATGGGGCCGCATCTCTGGATTGAGCTAGTCATTTGGAATTTTGGGGGTTGCACAGAAGTCTTAGAATAGTAAATAAAAGGGAGGTCAGAGGGCAAAGGAATGCCTTCATGTTATGCTATTAAAGGAGCCGGCTGAGAGGGAAATCTTCGTCAAAGCAATTTCCTCACTTGAATCAAGAACCAAGACTGCTTTCCTATGTTATCTTATGGCTTGGATGTATCCTCGTTTCTGGTACTGTGATATCTATTGAAAGGACTTTGCTTTATGTCTATTGTTTCTATGGATTTGTTTCTTACAGCCTTGTTTTTGCAACTATCTTTTGGAACTAAACTTTTGCCTTTTATGAACTGACTTTTCTCTATTTCCTAATAAATTACAAAAGACTACATTGTGTGTGCAGCCTGGTGTCTTTAGCAAAGTGAAGCTAACCTGAGGTGCGATACCACCTCTTTCTGTGCTGGGACTCAAGTCGGGAACACTCCTCCTCTCCTCCTGAGTTTGGAAAGGGGCAGGCTGCCCAGCTGAGCTGAAGTTCGGAGCCTCGCCAAACCTCTGGCCGCCCTTTGGGGCAAAGCGGGGCCTCTCTCCCTGTTTGGCAGTAGAGCCAGCAGCCAGTTAAGCCTCTCTCCTTTGACCCCCTTTGGCCCCCAACACTTATCTCCCTTTTGCTTTTCCAGCCAGAGAGCAAGGGCTGCAAATGCAAATGAAAAGTAAGGGAGGAGAACATGACGAGGGTGATTTCTCCTTCCTTTCCTCCCTCCCTCGCACGTGCCTGGAAGCCACGCCCCTCCTGCTGCCTTCCTCCATTGTCAGCAACGCGTGCCCTGCAAGGTAGGCCAGAAAAGTAGGATATAAAATGGCTTTTTATTTGTGGGTTGCTGTGTGGCCATGTTCAGGATGCATTCTCTTCTGGCGTTTCACCCACATCTGGGGCAGACATCCTCAGGGGTTGTGAGGTCTGTTGGAAACTAGGTCTTGTAGCTCAGCCTGAGCTGGATCCAAACTTTGGCCCCATTCAAGACTTGGATTTTAGGCCTGAAATTCAGCTACCTTTGCCTGAATTGATTCCAACAGAGGATTCTGGAACCAGAGATGAGGTTGCAAGCAGGCACTCTGAGCCACACTCCTGTTCTCAGTCAAGTCTAGTTCAGCAAAGGCCAGATGGGCATGCTAGCCCGGAGGAGGAGGATGGATTTGACAGAAGGGAGATGTTTACCCAAGGACGGAGCTGGAGGGAATGTTTACGAAGGAGTCAATGTCTGGTTCAGAGGCACGCTAATGAGCAGCTTTCACATGAGGAGCTCTCCCTTGGAACAATAGCCTTGAAATCTCCATAAATAGTTAATGAATAGTATTTTAAACCAAGAGAAAATAGCAGAAATATGGAGAGAGGCTAATATAATTAATCACAAAGAGAAGACAGACCCAACAAGTGTCAAAAATTATAGACCTATTTTACTTTTAAACGTCGACTATAAAATATTTACCAATATATTAGCAGATAGAATGAAGAATTTCCTAACAGACTGGATTAAAGAGGACCAAATGGGATTCCTCCTGAATAGACATTTAAGAGACAATGTGAGAACAATGATTGACATAATAGAGTACTATGAGGTAAATAATCAAAAAGAAATGGCCTTACTCGCGGTCAATGCAGAGAAGGCCTTTGACAATATTAATTGGGACTTTTTAAAAATTTTAATGAAAGAATTAGACATGGGGTTCCAATTTTTAAATGTGATTAATGCTATATACGAAGAACAAAGAGCAAAAATCTTGAATAACGGCCAAGAGACAAAATAAATAAAAATAAAGAAGGTCACCCGACAAGGATGCCCTCTGTCCCCACTCATCTTCATTTTCGCAATGGAAATACTCCCAAATGCAATAAGAGAGGACCTTGATCTCAGAGGAACAAGAATAAGGAACTTACACCACAAGACAAGGGCATTTGCAGACAACCTAATTTGTATCATTGAGAATCCAATTGAAGATATACAAAAATGGCTAAGGAAAATAGAAGAATTTGGAGCAGTAACGGGATTCAAAATAAATAAGAATCAAGAAATATCAAGAAAGGTTAAAAGGCATATCTGGTCTTCAAGTTACAAACAAAATTAATTATTTAGGAATTAGCATTACATTGAAAAATTCCCAATTATTAAAAACAACTACAAGGCTAAATTGACTGAAATAGAAAGGAACTTGGAAAATTGGAAAAATCCAACTTTATCATTATTGGGAAGAATCTCTGTGATTAAAATGAACATACTCCCAAAAATGTTATATCTCTTCCAGAACCTACCAATAATTAGGAATATGACTTTATTTAAGAAATGGGAAAAAGACTTGACAAAATTTGTCTGGCAAGGAAAGAGAGCCAGAATAAAATATACACATCTAATTGATGAAACAAAAAGAGGAGGCCTGGGAATGCCAGATTTAATATCTTATTATGAAGCATGCACTCTCTTATGGGTCAAAGACTGGTGCACGCTGAAAAGAGAAAAAATTCTAACTCTTGAGGGCCACGATTTATGAATAGGTTGGCATGCATACCTTTGGCATGGTAAAATAAAATAATAATAATTTTATACGATCTGCAATTATAAAAATTTGGAATAAATACAAAACAAGATTATATCTGAAAATCCCAATGTGAATTTCTCCGTTGGAAGCAGGCCAAAGAAGACTCTTAGGCTGGGAGAGATGGCCTACATATAAGGATGTACTAATTCAGGTGGAGGGGAATATGGAAATGAGATATCAAGAAGAAATAAAGAGTAACTTTACAAATGTCTCGTGGTTCCAGTACAGGCAACTCTGAGAATATTATAATAAAGATAGGAAAGAAGGATTCATGAATAAAGAAACATTCTGGGATAGAGTTTTGATGTCAGAAAAGAAATTGATAACAAAAATATATAAGAATATCTTGGAATGGGCAATGGAGAAAGAATATGTAAAAGATTGCATGATTAAATGGACATCTAATATAGGGAGAACAATACAAATGGATCAATGGGAGAATATTTGGAACCAAAAAATGAGACAGATGTATTAATACAATTTGAGAGAGAACTGGGTTAAAATGTTCCACAGATGGTACATAACCTCACAAAAATGAGGACATTTCTATAAAAATATGCAGACCACATGTTGGAAATGTAGGAAACAAGAAGGATCCTTCTTCCACATGTGGTGGACATGTGACAAGACAAAAAAAAATTGGAAAAACATTCACGAGATTATCCAACACATCTTAAACATAAAGTGCCAGATTAAACCAGAACATTTTCTTCTAGGAATTATAGATCTGAAATTAAAAGAAAACGGCGAATTATTATTCAATTACATGACGACAGCAGCAAGGATTATTTATGCAAAGAATTGGAGGCAGGAGGAGGTACTGGAGCTTAACCAATGGTTAATTAAAGAAATGGAAATAAAAAACATGGATGGACTAACATACTTAATAAGCAAACAGCAAGGTGTACCAAAGAAAACCACAGACTGGAAACCCTTCCTAGATTATATTAGGAATGATAAGAAAACAACAATAATATAAATATAAATTTGAACAATTAAGAGACCTCAGAAGTTTTTGTTTAATATAGGGAAACAGATATACTGTATATACAAACACTAATTAACAAAGGGGGGAAGTCTTCCCCTCTATCAGGAATGGCAAGGATAAGGATGGAAGTCATTTAAAGACTTCTTATTTTGTTTTTTTGTTTTTTTGAACTTTTGTTGTTGTTGTGTTTTTTTTTTTTGCTTCTACTCTCACCTCTCTTTTCCTACTTTTCTATTTGACTACATTGTTCTCCCACTTTTATTGTAACTCTTTGAAAATCTATAAATAAAATTATATATATCCAGCCCATTTTGAGGGTTGGGGATTTCCCACAGACCCCCCTTCCATATCCTTCATTAAGACCTGGATTTATAAAAGCATCAGTTACCACTCTTAAGTTTCTGGATCCTTTCCCTTCTGTTTGCAGAGGAGGTGACTGGGTTTACTGCTTCTTAAAGCTGTTCTACTCTAGAGGAGAGGCAAATGCACACACTTTCTTCTCTCCCAGCACCAGCAGCTTTCCAGGGCATTTAAAAAAGACTCAGGGAAGGAAGAGGGATGACCTGCAGCTCAGTTGAGCTATCCTCCCTAGACTACTTTAAAAATCCCCTCACTTGCCTGCAGGCTGCAATCTCCTTTCTGCTTGAGATTTTGCTTCCTTAAAGCTGTTTCTACTTTCTACTCTAGAGGAGAGGCAGGCTTCTCTTTTTGTTTGCTGTGGTTACTATTATTATTAAAAAATCTTTTAAAAGTATTTTCTGAAGGAGAGGAAGGGAAGGTGAAAAAGAAACTAAAAGAGTGAAAGCCCCCAAAGGCACGTGTGTGCACCTCACCTCCCCCCCCCCCACTGTCCCTGAAATCCCCAACTCCCAGTCAGACCCACTAAATAAAAAGAATCAGGAAAATAAAGGAAAATCAAAAAGATTCAACTGTGATGCTGAATGGGAAGGAGGAGCCGAGATCAGCTCCAGCTTGCTTTCGTACTGGGAGGAGTTTTGTACCAGGAGGGCCCTTACTGTTATGGGCTCCCAAAGTACCAAAGGTATTGAAAGAAATTGAGGAAATGGAAGAAACACAATCCATGCACAAACCCATGTAAGCCGCCCCGAGTCCCTTCAGGGAGATGGAGGCGGGATACAAAAATAAAGTTGTTATTATTATTATTATTATTATTATTATTATTATTATTATTATTATTGCTGCTGCTGCTATGCCCATCCTAGTCTGCTTGCCAGATATCCCTACTAATCATACCTTGTAAACGCAGACATGCAGTATGCGCTTATACTTTCCCTGTAACCCCAACTGTTAAAGCTTTGTGCAAGCATCTGTGTTTGGAAGCAGTGATGAGTTGGCTGCGAGCGAGTAGACTAAAAGTGAATCCTGCAAAAACTGAGATACTCTGGCCCGGCCAGCCACCAGAGTTAATCCAGTCACTGCCTGATTTTGATGGGGAAGTTCTGGTTCCGTCTGCTACTGTTAAAAGCCTTGGGGTTGTGTTGGACTCATCGCTGACAATGGAGGCCCAGATCACTGCCATAAGTAAGCAGGCCTTTTTTCATCTTCGCCAGGCAAGGTAATTGGCATCCTACCTTTCAACAGAAGCATTGGCAATGGTAATCCATGCAACAGTCACCACTAGGTTGGATTATTGTAATGCTTTATAAGCTGAACTTCCAAAGACAAAAACCCAGAAGATCCGAATGGTCCAAAATACGGTGGCCAGGCTGCTAGCGGGATCATCTATAAGATCCCATATTACACCGATTCTGAAACAACTGCATTGGCTACCAATAGAACATCGGATCTCTTACAAGGTACTGATCCTGACATTTAGAGCTCGAAATGGCCAAGGACCATTATATCTTAGGGACCGCTTCATTCCTTTTTTCCATCAGTGGTCACCTTGATCCTCCCAGGAAAATCTCCTATACGTACTGGGCCCTAGGGAGGTACACCTGGAAGCTACAAGGCGTAGAGCCTTTTCAAACTATGCTCCAATTCTGTGGAACTCATTGCCTCCATATGTTAGAGCAATGTCGGAGTTGTGACCTTTTGTAAAAGCGCTCAAGACTTGGCTGTTTGGTTGTGCATTCAAGTAAATCAGATCTAATTTGCCAAATAGTCACTGTTGAATGTTTTCATGTTGAATGTTTTTATATTGTGGAATGATATTTTAAATTGTAAGTCGCTCGGAGCACTCTGGTGGAGAGCAACTAATTAAGAAATAAAGTGAAGTGAAGTGATACTCACACATAATAAAGTAGTAAATTAGTCCAGCAGTAATTAAATGATGATGATGATGATGACAATGACAAGGCTGATGATATCAATGATAAGATTTTTTAAATAATACTTCTTTTACTAAAGGGCAGAACATCAAACATGACAGTCAAAGGAAAAGACAATAAAACTGAACACTACATAATAGTGGGAAGTGGACGTCTTACAGCCAGCAGATGCTCCTCTTGTCTTTTCCAGTTTTAGCTACAGTTTTGTTCTCAATTACTGGAGACCACCATCCTGAGACTGCTAATAGACACGTTCACGTGGGTAACATACACCCTGCAAGTTTCATGTGGCCCTCAACTCATTTTTGCAACCCCTCCAACACGATGCATGGCAATTACACTTGAAAACAACAGCATGGGAAGAGCATACACCTTGTTTTTTAGCTAATTTATATTATTAGAAGCTTACTTAAATTATATTCCAAAACATCTGGAGCTTAGTTATAGTCTTAACATTTGCCTCCTCTTTCCTCTGTGAAATAGAGAGTTGTGGTGTTGATTAGGGTTTATTTACAAGCTTGTGATTTTATGCATTAGCTTGAATAGTTTTAAAAATTGTGTGAACATGATCAGTAAAGAGCCAGATGTAAAGTAAAAGAAAGAATCAGAATCCCATAGCACCATATCAACATTAAATAGCTTTCTTTGCCCGTGTCTATCTGTATTTTTAAAGTGAAATTAACTGTTAAACTGTATCTGTGAAATGTTAAAGGTAGATATTCATAATCATATAAACATTCAGGATTTAAATTGAATTTGCCCTTACTAATTTGTGTCCACCTTGGTTATTTATTTTCCAGTTGGGTCATTATATTACTTGCTGTTGAGTTGCTATTGTGACAATTGTGGCATTGAGCATGTATTTTTAGAAACAATTAATTATTAAAGATACATAAAGACCCTCAGCAAACCCAAAAATTGCCTTTATTAAAACGTTCTCAAACTTGAGGGAGTAGCTTCTGCAAATACATGAACACTTCTTAATAAAAATAAACTTTCACTTTAAGTAAATTGAATTCATTTCTTTCTGTTTGAGCAAACAGCTTCATGGAATACTAATTTACAATATTCTGCAGCATCACAGTATACATCAAGAGACCTATAAAATCCTTTGCCCTTCTTAAAAATGAAAATATACCTTTTGAATAGGTACATGCAGAAGACCACCATTTATTTACAAGACCACAATTTCTTTCACTCAGATATTTCAAAACATGATGTTAATTGGAAAAGGGTTTTTTTTTAATGTCAGCTCCTAGAATCCTCCAGCCCAGATTACTGTCGAGATGTGCTGGATCTCATAAGCACTGATGAGGATATCTGAATGTGCACACAGGAAGATTTGTTGTCATCATCTCTCCTTGCCCCCCTGCTGCCTTTACTTTTTCCCTCTTGAACCCTGTTTCTCTTTAGGGTCACTTGCCTGCCATGCTGGTGCCCACTTTGTAAATTCAAGCTTTGTTGAATTTCACAAACATCAGAATAAAGGAATGGTTGCAGAGAGTTCTAATAGGAATTGCTTTCCAATTGTGCCTCCATTTAGCCACCTGTGTGTCCATGGCTCCATTTTTTTACAGGCCTCATCAACTGTTTCAGGATTTTAAAATGTGCACATGTATTGGAACAGTCTATATGAGCATACAGGAAAGAAATTATGTAATTCCTTGAGTACATGGATATACAGTGATGTGAATATGCACATTTTGGGGCTGAAATCAGATTTTAAGTGCACTTTTTAAACTCTTTCATTTGGCTGTTAATGTGATCCAGCACACATTTTCAGCAAACTTCATTTAGTCACACATACCTTTTTATCCTGGTTTCTTTTGCATATGGAGAAACTCAGCAAGGAAGGTTTATATATATCTGTGGAAAGTCCAAGGTAAGAGAAGAACTCTTGTCAGTTGGCAAGACTTCACACTGGCCTCAAACTGACAAGAGTTCTTCTCTCACCCTGGACTTTCCACAGATATATATAAACCTTCCTTGCTTAGTTTCTCCATACCTCACAACCTCTGAGGATGCCTGCCATAAATGTGGGCGAAACGTCAGGAGAGAATACTTCTGGAACATGGCCATACAGCCCAGAAAACATACAACAACCCTATTATCTTAAGTCCTTTGTGCACATATAGGTTCAGCATTGTTGTTCAGAAATGTAAAAAAAAGTCCTATGAAATTTAATGTTAGAGACATTTTTGATATGAGATTAGATAGGTAAAGTTTGCTGTTGTCGTAATAATTCAGTACTGACAAGATTGTTTACAGATTCAAGTCAAACTGGTTTTTAACTCTGAAATTGATTTGGCTATTAAAATTCCATCCTAGGATTCTCATTCCTAACTGGATCCAAAAAGTGACATATTTACTTTATTTGGCTACCTGCTTTGTTAATTAATCTGATGAATCAAATTATTTGCTCATTTTGAGACTGACATTAAGTGACATTTTGTGGTGACATCTGATATTTCTATGCTAATTCAATAAGTATTTGATTTGTATACTTTGATTTGATTTGTCAAGTGCTTGAACATCAGAGAAAATTATAGCTGTAGATGATTTACATGTAGAGTTACTAACATTTTGAACACAAGTGGCTGTGTATTTTGAAATGCACTGAGGGTTAGTGCCACTGCCATGTAAATTTTGATTTGCTTAGGAATTTAAGATTAGTAGAGTGTTCAGAAGTTTATTTTTTCAAAGAATCACCGAAAAGTACATCACAATTTTCAGAGTGAAGAAAATAAGACAAGAAAATTGCTATTGTTTTGCACAATTAAATGAACAAATGCCAACAGTTTCTAACTATAATTCTGTCAAAACTGACTCGTGAGAGAAATGATTTCACTCAACAAGAGAAGTTGACATTTGATTTGGCTTATAAACAATAAAGATAAAGTCTACACACAATATTAAAACTGTATATAATGCAAAAAGACAGTTTGGATTTCCTCTTGTGTTCTTTCTTCCTCTTTTCTACTTTGTTGCTTTTTGATTTATAGACTGATATTGTCATGCCTGAGTCACTTCTTCTCACATTCTTCTTCCTCTATTAATAAAGTGAACACCAGTAACTAGGGATGTGCACAATTTCATTTTTTTGGTACCAGATTCGAATGATTTCGTTGTCAAATATATGAAAATGAACCTGGCATGGGGCAGCCAAAGCCTTAGCCAGTACAGATCATAGCAGCCAAATCTTGTCATCTAATGGGAGCTAATAATGGGGACTAATGGAGCTGAGCATCACTCTACCTAAGGTGGAGATGGTAATGTGTGGGCAGGGCAGCCTCACTAATCAGGAAAGTTGTGTCTCCTCCTTTGCTTTCTTCCCCAGCAGGCTCCTCCATCTCTTTCTGAATATCTCCCCCGTCCCACCTCCCTGTATGAGGCAAATGGGAACTTTGCCTTCCATCAACACTTTGTGCAGTGCAAGCATTGAAGGAGACTTATGCTCCCTCCCAGGGCATTATGTGAGTTGAGGTTTCTCTCTGTGTTTCTCACTTTCTTTCTCAGATAATCAGAGGCCTGGCTGACTGTGTACGTCCATTCTCCTCCCTTCTTGTGGCATGCACTTGGAACGTCAATTCCCAGAATCACCTCTTGTAGTTTGTTTTTTGAAAAATGTTATGGTAAAAACTTTAAAAATTTGCAAAACAAATAGTGGATTGGTGAAATGTTCTGAAACTTGGCAGATTTGCAGTAGAAGATTTGGTCTATAAGTGGGCCATGCTTTGTGCTGGTAGACCTAAAATTAGAGAAATGAGCCTCTAAAATTTCCCTCTTGGCCCCAATGGATGAATCTTTCTGTCATGAAAAAAGTTCCTGTTGTAATTCAGCCAATGACTGTATCTGATGTCACTGGAGATGATGGCTTTGCTGGGCTTGAGGTTTCAAGTCCTGGCTTTGCTGATGTTTCAAGTTCTGAAAATGAATGGTGTGTTTCTCCTGTAGAGTCCGAACGCCAAATTCCTGAAAGGGGGGCAGGGCAGGCTTTTTCTAGGGAAGTAACTTCAGAAGATGAATTATCAGGTACAGAAGTTAATGAGTTAGGAGATAGGAGACAAAATTTGTCTAATTTTAGGGCGAGTTCCCAAGCCCATTGAAGGTCATTGCACTCATTAGCGAAGAGGTTGTTATCTGGTTGCAAAGGTAAACAAAATGACTTCTTAATGGTGTATGAGTCAGGAAAAGCTTTATAGGAGGCAGGAAAAAAGATTTTAGAGCAATCTGGGCAATGTTGGAGTTTAAGAACATCATGCATCAAGCCTTTGTCAAGGGAATTTCTAGTTTCATGTTTCAAGCTTAGCCAAGTTCCTGTTTCCAAGTCTGAAAGGATTATTCTGGAGTTCTGTGTATTAGATTTCATGTTGCCTTGTTTATCTGGATTTTGCATCCTTGGATTTTGTATTCTACCTTTGTACCTTGGAGTTAATGGACTAATTCACATCTTTGGACTATACTGTTTTTACCATTTTTATTACTTTGCCTTTATATATTCTTCAATAAACTACTTGCTGATTTGATTGGACTAGTGTGGTGTTTAAGTACAGAGGTGTTCCTGCTCTAGGATACAACAGTTCCCTAAAAACCAAACAGCCCAAAACTGGATGATGAAAATGGCATGGATTTTTGCTGAATTGTACAACCTAGTGGTAACTCTCTCTCACACACATAATTCCTAAATGTGTGTGTCTGTGTGTGTGTGAGAGAGAGCCTTCACATTTTCATAAGCAAATAATACTCAGGCCCCTTCTACACTGCCCTATATCCCAGGATTTGATCCCAGATTATTTGACAAAGCAGAGACCTCTTCTAGACTGCCATATAATCCATATTATCAATGCAGATAATCCAAATTATCTGCTTTGAACTGGATTATATGTCTACACTCCGATATAATCCAGTTCAAAGCAGACAATATGGATTTTATATGGCAGTGTAGAAGGTGCCTGAGCAAGATCAATAGCTCAGCTTGCATTTGTTTCAGCAGAAACATGAAAAGTGGAGTTTTCTTGTAATGCTGATGTTTTATGATTAGTTGTTAAATGAGAATGTAGTGTCTTGAATAATCTATATTGAATACAATAAAATATATATTTTACATAGTCAATGTAGTATATGTACTGAAGCATTCCATAAATGCATCAGAGCAGGAATTTTGGAAGGGGAATAAAGGTGCGCCAAAATCAATAGGATTCAAGTTCTTAACTGTGTGCTCTAGATTGCTGTTGAATAAGCTTTTAGTCCAAAATCCCAGGCAATAGCAAAATTACAGTCAACATGAGAGAAATGGCATAACGCAGCAACAGCAATAATAGCCACATCATGGTTTATCATTACACAATCTGCTCTATTATTATCAAAAATATTTTTGGCACAACAAAAAAAAACATTTTGCCTTCCCTAATTCTTCTAATATTCGATAGCTTTAGTATACTCAGGAAATGAAGTTTTGTCTCTTTTGCAGCAAATCTATACTTTTTTGTGCAATCTCCTATTTCAATCTTGATGCTGGTAGCTTATCAAAACAAATTTTTACTGTGCTGAATTTCTCTGGCTGGAAGTTGGGTAGAATCCTTGGTTCTTATTCTTATTTTAAACTCTCTCAGCAAGACAACTGGAAAGTCAGTAGGAGGATCTGTAGTTATGCTGCTTCTCCATAGATATCCCTCATAGATTTCTAAAAGTACTTATCTGATCACGCAGATGGCATTAGTCAATATTGAAGAGAGAGGATTAACGTAGTGTAGTCAGTTTGAAATTGCCCTTACTGTGTTCAATGCAAATGTAACTTTTCCTCTCCAGGTACAAAGCAATCTAAAGTTTTGCTGAAAAAAAGAGAGCTCTGGGTAGTACCAGTAGTCTTGAAGCAAGTAAGGTGCTATCATCTCAGTTCCCACAGCAGTTTTGCAACTATTTTTGAATAATACTTTCATTTTCTTTTTAAATAATTGAAAGAATAAATTGATTAATGTCAACACGGTTCTTTACAAAATATGAAAAGCAAGCGGTCATGTGTATGGGAAACTTATGGCTGATTTAATGTTCAGTTTGGTCCTGCTGGACTATCAGCTTTGTCTCGGTGCCTAATTTGGAGTAACCGTAAGATATATTAAGCTTGGTAGGCTAGTCAGTTAAATAGGTCTGTGCAGGCTGACCAATTGGGGACTAGCATGACTATAATTATGTTAAATGCCTATCCAGAGGCCAGCCTACCCAGAGGCCAGCCTACCCAATTATCTCATGATAATTGTTCCTACCTAGGGAACAAGAATCTCACACACAAATCTAGTCTGCATTATTTGAAGGGGCAAATGAAGATGGTTTCATTAACTTGAATTTATGTTCAATTTCTTAAAGTCACTGTAGGTGTATTCAGTACAGTTTAAAGGTGAAACAGAAGTGGATGTATACTAATGCACAACCCAAAGCATTTATTTATTCACTGAGTTATGAAAATTATTTCTAGAGATTTAGAAAAATGGAAAAATCCATTTTGTTGTCAGATTTCTGGTGTTCCAGCAAAGTGGAAGTCATGTAAGGGTTGGATTGAGAAATGCCATGGAATCTATGAAAAATTGTCACTGAAATGTTCGCAGAAACTGTTGAAATCAAAAAGTATTCCATACTTCTTCGATATATTATTGTCTTAACTTATTCTCTCTCCTCACCAATCAAACCTCCTTTCTTCTCAGACTTGGGAAACATATGCAGATTACGCACATATGACCTCATCTGGGAAGGACCCTCCAGGAAGGACCGGAGCCACTGCAGAACAGTACCTCTGAGCCCCATCCCGGCAAGGCGCCCCAGAAGGATACCGTGATCGACGGTATCGAAGGCAGCTGAGAGGTCCAGCAGAACCAGCAGGGACACACTCCCCCTGTCCAGTTCCCGGCGTAGATCATTGACTAAGGCGACCAAGGCTGTCTCGGTACCATGCCCCGGCCTGAAACCAGACTCTGCTGGATCTAGAAAATTAGTGTCAACCAAGAATGCCTGGAGTTGTGCGGCCACCATACGTTCCACGACCTTGCCCAAAAAGGGGAGATTGGAAATAGGCTGAAAGTTCTCCAATTGAGTGGGGTCCAGTGAAGGCTTCTTCAACAGTGGTTTGATCACAGCCAATTTGAGGCTCGCTGGAAAAATGCCTTCCCAAAGGGAGGCATTCACCACCACCTTCAGAATAACATTTGTATTTTTTTAAAATGGTGTGCATTATTTTTGAAGTGACTTTATGTTTGACAAAGACAGCCAAGTTTCTGACCAAAATTGGTAATAATTGTCAAAATGTAGTAGTATGAGTTGTATATTGGTCTGACCTCACATAGTACATGCTCTTTATTGGGGCATCTTCAAAATACTATGGATAGGAATTCCATAGTAGGAAATCAACCCTAGAAAATCTATCAGAAAGGAATCATTTCAGATTAGGTGTGGTCTCATGTGACTGAATGATGCCCAATAATACAAGTGTACACTTCATTGGTTTCAAAAAGGAATAAGATATGGTACGAGAAGGAAGCATTCAATTTTACTTGTATCCTAGGCAACATTCAGAGGTAGATTAAAGAAATAATGACTTGTCTGGGGCCTCCTAATACTATAACTGATCTGGGGATCCAACAAACACATGTCTCTCTAGGCTACATCCAAGAAGTCTAAATACCAGCATATGATATTTAGAGAAGTAGGCTAGTAAAAATTTAGAACCTGCTCCAGCTGGTCTGTCCTACCCACACACAGGGCCATTTCCTACCATCTGGCATGTGGGAAGGATACCAGAAAATAGAGTTTTCGGGCATTTGAAAGTCTGCTTTTTGGGAAGATTTCTGATCACTGGGTGTATGTATTCATGACTGATGTTAACCTTACTTACAAGCTACCGTGAAGTGATCTGTATCTCACTAATTGAGGTAAATATATAGTAAATAAATATAAACATACTTTATGTATTCTTTTCCATGTAACATCTTCCTAAAACAACTAAAACAAGGGCTAGAGTTAAGTCCATATTCACATTACATTGCACTAATCCAACCGAGGAAGTTTCCATTGTGCAGATCACTGACAGATTCAAGAAACAGTGACTATACACATATTACCAGAGCTTAGAAATCTATTTATATGGCACTGTTTTGAAATAAAATTGCGGACACTTACATGTATATATTGGGTTGTGCTTTGTTCAAGCAGCGAAATGCACATTTCATTGAAATACAGCAAGTCATATTGACATAAGTCCCTTCTACACTGCCATATAATCCAAATGATCAAAGCAAACAATCCACATTATCTGCTTTGAAGTGGATTATATGAGTCTACATTGCCATATAATCCAGTTTAAAGCAGATAATCTGGATTTTATATGGCAGCATAGAAGAGCCCATAGATGTGTATCTTGATTGGCATATGAGGCCCCATCTACACTCCCATATAATTCTGTTTCTGATCCCATATTATCTGCTTTGAATTGGATTATATGGCAATGTAGATCCAGCCTGATTTAGCCACAGCTTTTGATCTAAAAAGTTTCATTGTAATGGAAAAAATATGAAAGAACAATTTTAACTTACCAGTATTTCAATGGGAAGTTTGAGCCTACTTTTGGCTGATGAGAAGGTCAAGTTAATTAGGATTGTTGCTGTTGTTGTGTGCCTCCAAGTCGACTATTTCAGACCCTAAGTCTAAAGTTTATGGCAGAGGGTCAGGTAAATGATCTTGAAGGGCCAAATCTGGCCTGAAGGCCTTAGTTTGAGGACTCCTGGTCTAGAACATAAGAGGATACCTGTTAGTTTAAACCAATTTATGGGTCACACCAAACCCCAGAGTAGTGTTTTCTCCTTCTTGCATCTAGTGAATTGTGTTTTGCCAAAGCAAGAAGAATAAATCTCCAACCAAGGGTGACCAGCTGCACAGGGGATATTTTTCCTTCTTAAAACTACCCACAGGCTCCAACAGTGTGTTCCAGCACACTAAAATGACATTGCATCACTTCCAACTGCCATTTTATCCCATTTTCAACTGATATGGGGGAGCTGTAAGGATGAAAAGAACCAATCCCTGCATTTTTAGTTTGTGTGGACAATTTTTACGAATTTTTAGGACAAAAAAAATCACCTTTTATCAAACAACTTTTCATTCCTGCTCTAATGAAATGTATAAGGACTTGTTGTACTGAAAGGGTCCATCTTCTAGATATCTTTAAAATTGGATATGAAATTCTGATCATGTCTGGCACAAATTGGGACACACAGATGCACAAGATACAGTGTATTACAATGGTGTGCATTATCCTTCTGCCTTTCTTTTCTTGCTTCTTTTGTCATCTTGCACAGCTGTATTTGGTTTTCCCCATTTGAATAATAGAAAAGATGGTATACTGCGTTTACCTAGAGCTGAGGAAAGGCTACATCTGTAAGATCTTCATTATTTTATTCAAACGTGCAATCTATAATCAGTCTGATGCAAAAGATAAATAATATGAATTGAAGAATCAACTATCAAGTAGTTAATTCTGAGTAAAGAATTTCTTTTCATGTTTAATGTTTTATTAAGACAGATTAAAACAAAACCTACATACAAACATACAAAAAACAAGACATCATCAACAACTAAATATTAAAAATACATTTTCTGGAATAATACTATTGCATCCCAAACATAAAAAAAACAATAGCTACAAGCTACATTATTAGATCTAGGGGGTTTATATTGTCTGTCTGGTTATATTATCTCAGTTTTCTACACCCATTTAGTGAAAAAAAAAAACATTGGCACATCCTTTCCCCACATAGTAACACACTTCTAGTCCAAAAAAACAGTGATTGAAAATTGACCCCATCTTTGCTGGAGAAACACAATATATAGGCCCCAGTCTTTCCTAAAGTTAAAGATTTCTTTTTAATCAACGTAGTAAGTTTATCAATTTCTGCAAATTCACTTTTTTTCATAAGCCAATTATCTAGGGACAGAATCATTGATTCTTTCATCTTTGAGGGTAGGTAATTCTTGCTTCCGTTATCATGTATAACATTTTTATCAAGTTGTTCATCTAACATCCCAAGCAGATAGAGTTCAGGTTTCATTTCAAATTTGATTTTAACGGTTTCTTCTAGAACCATATGTATTTGTGCCCAGTGTTTCTGAGCTTTTTACATGACCATAACATATGAAAAACTTCCCAATACAATGGTTTATCTACAGAATGATTTAAAATGGATAAAAATGTATTTGTATTTGTTATTGATAAACCTAAACTTGAAATTATTTTAGACTCTAGATATGATCATTTGATTGCTAAGTTGTATAAATTGTTATTAAAATATTAAATGGAGGAGGAATAGGTGAAAGATTGTATGGGCACAAAATTTTGGTAAACAAATACAAATGGAAAATGGGAAAGAGTCTGAAATGTACACTGTATAATGTCTTGAACGAAAACATTTTAAAATGATGTATTTGGTACCTGACACCAGAAAGGATTGCTAAGATGTACAAAAATAGTTCTAGTGACTGTTGGAAATTTGGGGGGGGGGCAGTGGGCACTTTTTACTGAGTAACAATTAAAAGGAACTTCTGCACAAACATTCATCCATGGTTTATGATAACTGCCTTCATTTCAGCAATCCTGTAACATTCTAGTTCTGGTATACTTTTCAGATGAGTACCATTGATCATGTATCCCATTTTCTTGTTTTACTCCTAACTTCCAGTCCTAATTTGTGCCACAAGATTTGACAACCGTTTTCATCTTTAATGAAAATGAATGTTTTGTAGTACAATTGGTGAAGTCAAAATCCCTGAACAGATTTTTACTGGAGCACTAATAATGGATTGAAACATTTGTTTCATGTTGTACGTTTATGAAGTATTCCTCTCAAATGAAATAAAAGCTTCATCCAGTAGTATAATTAAAAGGTGGAAATCAATTATATTTTTGGAAGAATACCAGCAGGTTCTTCCCTTTATGCCAGAGAAACATTTCAAATATTTTTAGCAACATACTGAGTTTTAACAGCCCAGGGACATAGCCTGCAACTGATATGAGAAGCCTTCTTTGTGTAACGTTAGCACCATTCATTTTTTTGGAAAGCAATACCATACAATGATAAAGTAAAACAAGTTCATTGCATTTTAGTGTGTTCATTCCTCACAGAAGAAAACACTTTGAGTTTTTAGAATAGCAACATTCTAAAAACTCTTAATAAGACACAACATGGAGAATTGTTGTACTAGCTTATTTTCAATTGCCCCATAATTGTCAGAGCTTTAGAGCAGGAAAAGACACACACTCCCCTCGTATCTATTGGCACACAATAAAGGCTGATAATTCAGCATCAAAACAAAACAAAATAGCAACTTTGGTAAAGCCAAGAAATGCCCCTCTGGTTCCCTCCTCCCTTCTTTGTTTGAAATGACTGACCTACTGCACTTCCCATAACCCTCCAAGTTAGATAAAATCTATCATCACTGTCTTCATTGCCACTTCTCTTAGGAGAGATTTTTAAAATTTTGATTTCCTACTAATTAATATAATAGCACTACTTAGAGACTTCCTAGTCTCTAAGTATATTAGCTTAGGATTGTCATATGTGTGGTCAGGTAACAAGAAAAGGCTCTCCCCTGCTTCCCCACTTTGAAGCTCGCAGCCATGTTAGACCCCTGCACTAAAGGTTCTGATGACCGAGACCCCCGCCTTTAAATTCATCTGACTGCGGAGGGTTCCACAGATCCGGATCACCAACCGAAGGAAAAACGCGCGGACCACAACAAATTATTATTAATTTCTTTTATCACTCCCCCCCCCAGTCCTAACATTGTAACTAATCCCCCAATAAAAGTATCCTTTCTTTTAACTTGAAGCTCTCTCCAGTGGTTATTTTGTATCCCTTTTTCTGGCCCCTCTGCATGCAAAACCTTTTTCCTATCTTCCACTAGCCCAGCCGCCGTTCAACTCTGGCGGGAAGCCTCCTGAGCTCTCCCTGCCATTGCGTAACATGGCGAACGGAACAACTTGACCCATAACTTTACCAAAAATACTCCAAGCATGCCCATCTTTTATATCTAACACTTTTGGAAGCCCCTGGTTCCGGGACCACCAACAGCGCCAGAATCGGTCCAGTTTAAAATTTCGGATCAGCTGATTGTCAAAAAGCCGGCTCCGATCGCTCTTTTACAGCCGCAGCCGCTTCCCGGCTCCCGCGGCTGGCGGATTGCCTTTGCAGGGACACAAGCTTCTCCCAGGGCTGTTGGTAGTGGACTTCCATCTCCCCTGGAAGGGAACTGTAGTTTCCTCAAGGACCAGCTGTGATCTCTACTGCGGAAAGAGCTCCCGGATGAATTTCTCCTATTCATTCATCTTCATTTTTATGAATGACCGGACTTCTCATTCATATACTTGTCTTCAGTTCTATGAATCGCCGGGCTACCAAGAACAGAGATCAACAGGAATTCTTTCACTTTATTATTTTTATGAACTTCCAATTGCCTGAGCTGTTTATGAACTTTTCATGAATTGTATGCTTATATGTTTATGAAATATTGGAATCAATTCTTTATTGACTGTTTAGCCAAATGTGACTTGGTCTATAGGTCCCCTGGAAGATTCCCAAATTCATATATTTCCCCTTTTTATATAATATATTACAAAAAAAGGAAACTGGGTTTACTCTCCACTTTAAAGCCGGAGAGAACCTGAATTTCCTCCCGGTCCCCAGGAAACCCGCGATATGGCCAGATTGTTTACTCACACACACCCCAGCCTATACTTCCACTCAGAACTCACTCAATTTCACACCAAAAATCACCCCTTTTCATATTTATGCCTATAATCGTCTAGTCTTTAAAATACAACCAGCAGAAACCATTTTTGACCATTTTCCCTCGGCTCATCAGCTGATTGTCAGACCGCGCTCTTTGTGTAAATAGCCTCCCGATCAGCGCTATTAGTGCAGGGAGGGAAAATGAGCTATAAGTGTTAATATTTAATACTTTTTTTGGTAGTTTTGGGGTAAAATGGCTATAATATGATTCTCTATATTCCCTAGTATGTTTTAATCAATGAAGGCACAGTCTGAACTCTAGCTGAACCCGGAAATCCCTCCCTCCCTCCTCTTGAACCTTGAGCTCCACACACAAAGAAGGGTAAACGGTCACCATAAAACCGTATCTATTTGCATCTGCATGACCCATAGCTAGAGATTGTCACCTAAGATCGGAGCAGCCCCACGGGTGATTGAATCTCATATGGAAATGTTGACCACAATCCCATCCTGGACCCCTGGGGAGCCCAAGGAAGACTCCCCACTGGTCCTGTCTCCGTAATCCCATAGTGTCAATATAAACTGACATCTCCGCCATTCCTCAAGGTATTCATGAACTGTGTACGTGCGTAAAGGACCCCGGACATCCCAAATGACCCTATTCAAAAAACAGCAATAATCTTAAGATTATCCTGGAAGGCACTAGCCTCGGGTGGTCGCTTTGCATAAGATAACTCCAATGATTCATTCACCAGAACCCATTGTCTAGCTGACTCCCGCCTTCCCCAACCTGATTGGCCCTGGCAGAGGTGAGGGTTGCTCCTCATTGGCTCGGGCACAGAGCGGGAAGCCCAACTCCCGCCTAGTGCGGCGCCCTTGCCCAATCAGCAGCCAGATGAGCGGAGGGACGGGGCGGGAAGTTCAAACAGACTTCAAACTTGAAAATGTATAAAATGGCTTTATTTCTCAATGTAAAATTACATCTCGCATGTCGATCTATCGCGGCGGATGTCCTTTTCAATTGAATTGTTTTAATAAACATTTTGACGGTTTTCCTTCAACTTGGCAGAGCCTCCTTTCTTTCGGACTCAGGTAAATTATATTCCGGGTTATTTCCTGCTCTCAGCCGGCTCGCCAAGGTTCGTTCCCTCAGCTGGGATACGGATCGGATTTCCCTCACGGGATAAATCCATACAAAATCGCGGTCGACAACAGTTCCATTCCCTATACCAGACTAAATATCTAGCACAGCTCTCAAAGGGGTATGTATGTGAAAAAACAAACAATTTTTAACAGATGGAATATAAAAGAAAATTCATTTTTGTGTTTAGAAGCATATAGTTTCAAAGTAGGCCTACTGTTTTTTTATTTTATACTAACTTGGGTACCTTGCAATGCCCAGGTTATTTGAAAAGGGCCTTGTTTATTTTTGGATTTGAGGTAATATCAGTTTGGTCATATGTTATTCTATTTCTTAGAAAAAATTCAGTCTTTGCTTTTATTTTTTATGAATGCTCCCATTAGAAAATGCATAAGGGTGTGTGTAAACTTCAACTCTTGAGTCAACCCTCCAAACCCCCCCCCCCCCCAGTATTCACAATTGGTCATGTTGGGTATGTGTGTCAAATTTGATCCAGATCCATCATCTGCTGGGTTCAGCGTTCTCTGGATAAAGGTGAACTACAAGTCCAGATTTCCAGGGCAATCACTCCAAAACTGTACCAGTATTCACAGTTGACCATATTTGGTTTGGTCTAGATCTGACATTGGCTGGGTTCAGTGTTCTCTGGATAAGGGTGAACTACAACTTCCAGATTCCCAGGACAATACCCCCAGTATTGCCTTGTTGAGTCTGTGTGCCAAGGTAGTTCCAGGTCCATCATAGGTGGGGTTCATAGAGCTCTTAGATTGCAGGTGAACTATACATCCCAGTCCCTACAACTCCTATAAATAATACGTTATTCACTGGGACCCACATATTAAAACTACATCTTTGTTGGCTGGCCAGAATCCTAAAATAACACACAAAACAGCCATTTTCCTATTCAAAGCAACACAGCTGAGAACTACATATTTGGAATCAATTGGGATAAACTGTAAAGGTGATGCAGATATTTGACCTGGACGGGATCTTGTTAACAGCTTGTTTATTTTAACTTCTTTTGTACCACGGGTTGTATGTTGTATGTATGTCTATGTGTTAAATGTTTTGATATGGCCAATAGGCTAATCTATAAAACATACTACATGCTGAATTCTCCCCAAACCTCTCCAGTCTGTTCCTCTGCTATGTGCCATACGAAAGGGAAGGAAAGGGTTAAGGGAGAGGCAGTGGGTGGGGTCATGTAAATGGAGAGAGAAAGGAACTCTGGGATGTTCACTGTAACCTGCAATGTCCTGGGAGGAAGTGACTTGGTGGCTCCACAGCACTGAGAACTATAGCCTGTTTCTGGAGGCTAGTGGCTCTCTCTGTGAGGGGACATCCATGCCACTTACATGCATACAGATTTTCAGTTTTATTATGTGTATAGATTAATGAATATTTGTATATTCCAAGAACCCTTCCTACTTTATCATCCAACTATTCGGGCCTGAAAGAATAAAGTTTGTGAACTGATTTCTCCTTTGGGGTAGCATGGTGCACCGGGCTCCGAACCTATAATTTTAGCATATATTGAAATCACTCCACAATGGGAAGAAAAACAACTTGTACAGGCCATATAAACTGGAATGGGAGAAATGTTTTCGAGGGACATAATTTGATGTGGGGAGTACTGAGTGAAAGAACTGTATAACATTCATTTCCTCTCTGCCCCACATCACTTTAAATAATCTCTCTCTTTCTCCCATGCACACTTATACACAATACTGTAGCATGACTCATGCTCTAAGATATGGCTAAGTGGCTGTCAACTTTAATCAGAATCCATATTATTTTCAAAGAAACTGAAGTTTTGGAACCAAAGTGAAGAGTTGTGATAATGACACCCTCCACCCACCCACCCAAAAAACCCCACCACTCTGTACTGTATATATTGCTTCTCCTGAATATTATTCTTATATATACACACAGAATATATAATAATATTTAGGAGAAGCAGTATATACAGTACAGAGTGGTGGGCTTTTTTGGGGATGGGGAAGGTGTCATTACCACAACTCTTCACTTTGGTTCCAAAACTTCAGTTTCTATGAAAATGTAGATAGAGTTGATTATTTTAGTGAAACAAATAATCAAGCAATGACTACACTCATGTATTTCATTATAGACTTTATAGTTGATTAATCTTTATAAAATATGCCATTACCACTTGTGGAATTTTGAATTTTTTTCAATCCCTCTGTACCCAGAGCATGGAAAGCCAGTGTACAAGCATAGAAGCAGATTTCAATGAACTTGTATACTTTATTCATTTAAGAAAGGGACTTGGATAACCATTATTTTTCAGTGTCAGAAATATTGGTTTGTTTACTGAAGCTGAAAAGCGTAATGAACCATCAGTAAATATGCATTTTAATAGCCACGGTATCAGAACCTCAGAACTGCTCTTTTCTAAACATTAAAAATACAGGGTTTTTTTCACCTACTGATGGAAATAATATTTGAAGGCAAGGGGCAATTAAAAAGGTTCTTTTCAAATGTCCGAAAACTTTAAAGAGGAAAATCCTTCTAATGCCCCTTTCCAGTTTATTCATATGAGCCTTCAAACAGACTATATTCTAAGGCCATATTCTTTGTTTAGTTGCCCCTCAGCCTTCCACTCCTCCCTGATCATTTGCCCTTGCCTGTTTCCCCTAAAATAAGACATCCCCAGAAAATAAGACCTAGTAGAGGTTTTGCTGAATTGCTAAATATAAGGCCTCCCCTGAAAGTAAGACCTAGCAAAGTTTTTGTTTGGAAGCATGCCCGCCAAACAGAACACCAGAGCATGCAGGATCGATAAATGTACATACCATAAAGTGTTGTACATGAAAATATTGGTAGTAACAAGAAATTCTTGACAGGATTCACAGTTTGTCTGGCTATGCTGGTTTATGATGACAACTACTGTACAGTATATAATAAATGTTCGTTTTTTTGTTCAACAATAAATGTGAATTCTTCTTCATAGAAAAATAAGACATCCCCTGAAATAAGACCTAGAGCATCTTTGGGAGCAAAAATTAATATAAGACACTGTCTTATTTTCAGGGAAACACGGTACCAACCATTACATGGTCATGCTTTCACTGATTCTGATAACCAACTATGGGAAATCTTTCTTAATCAGTTGCTTCTCCACACACAGACCCGTACACTGGATACTACATGGCAAGTGGGGGGGGGGGGGGGGAGAGATTTTCTTGCACAAGTGAATAGTACTTACAGGAGGGAAAAGGCAGATAGTTTGGGTTCCCCCCTATTTTTTCTGCTCTGTTGCTTCCTGATAGACCGATATTCTCAGGCTCGAGTCGCTTCCTCTCAAATTTATCTTCTTAGTCCACTAATAAAGTAAACAGTGATAGCAAGCCTATTCTCTCTTCCTAAATTGTGTGTGTATGTGTGTGCTTTCAAGTCACCTGTCAGTTTATGGTGACTTAGTGGATCTTATAGGTTTTTAGGCAAGAAATATTCCGAGGTGGATTGCCATTTCCTTCTCTGAAATATAGCCTACAGCATCCAGGATTCATTGGCTGCCTCCCATCTAAGAACTGATCCTGCTTGGCTCCCAGATCAGAAATAATCTAGTGCCTTTAGGGTATTTTAGGCCTGAAATTGCACAAATGTACCAGTAAATCAAGTTCTATGATATTTTTCTTTTTATTGACATTTATCTTTTGTTAAAGACTATAACAGCAGCTTATATAGGTTGATATGCTTGTCAGAATTTGAGAATCACTCTGATAAATAAAAGGCGAGAGTTCAGACAATATAGTACTTTTGAACGTGAGATCCACATGACTCTTTTGAACTGACAAGTGGTTAAAGTTCAGATTTGCTTGTTGGTAATATCTGACCCAACCATCATTGCAAATCCTATACTGTCTGAGGTTGTAGGATTTGTAGTTCAATCCCTCTAGAAGGCAACAGGTCATCAGAGATGGCTCTAAGCAATGATTTGATGGAAGATATCTTGCAGAATAGAATGGAAGAATAGAATAACTTTACTGCCGTACATTGTACAATGAAATTAAATGCTTTCCCCAGCACACATCACACAAAAAAACACCCATCCCTCCACACTCCCACCTTACGAAATAGCCCCCAATACAAAGCCACAGAGTTCAATATAGTTATAGCTCTAGGATAAAAGCTGTCTCTCAGTCTGTTTGTCTTTTCCTTTGTCATCTTGTACCATCTGGCAGATGGTATTAATAATAATAAAAAGAATATCTTGGGGAGAGAGATCCCCAAGAATTCTCTGGGCATTCTTAAGGCTGCAGGACCTATAAAGTTCTTCCAATGAGGAGACAGGGCAACCAATGATTCTCTGTGCAGCAGTGGTGACCCTTTGGAGCACTTTCCTATCTGTCACTGTACCAAACCACACAGAGATGCATTAGGTTAGGACTCTATAGCACAACAGTAAAAAGTCACCAGCAGTTTTTTATTCAGTTATTCATTCCTTAGAAGTCTCAAGTAGTACAATCTCTGCTGGACCCTCTTAATCAGCACTTCCATATGGGTGCCTCAGGTCATAGTGATCCCCGGAACTTAAAAATGTCCACCTGCTCCACTTGGTCTTCATTTATAACCAAGGTCTGGAATTCTGGTGTGTTCTTTTTATGGTCCACTATGAGCTCCTTGATCTTACTGATGTTAAGAACCAGATTATTATCCCTGCCACATGAGAGAAACCAATCCACCTCATCACGATAGGCAGATTCATCCCCACCACTGTATCATCCACAAATTTGGCAATGATCTTGCTCTGATGGATGGAGGTGCAGTCATATGTGTACAAAGTGTAAAGCTGAGGACGCAACACACAGCCCAGTGGCATTCCAATGTTGAGAGTGAGAACTGACAAGGTATGGTTATGTAATCTAACCTCTGGGAATATCCAGACAAGAAGTCCATAACCCAGGAACAAAGTGAATATGACAATCCAAGACCTATAAGTTTAAATACCAGTCCATGAGGGAGGATTGTGTTAAATGTGGAACCAAAGTCTTCAAAAAGCATCCTCACATAGTTCCCCCATTGTTCCAGGTGAGTCCGAACTGTGTGGAGCATGATGGTTATGACATTCTCTGTTGATGTGTTGGATCTATATGCAAACTGATGGTTGTCCAATGTATGCGGAAGGCAAGAAATGACATCCCTGCAGACAAGTTTTTCAAGGCACTTCATGATGATGGAAGCGAGTGCTACCAATCTGTAATCCTGAAAATTACCACTAGGGAACTTCTTTGGTACTGGAACAAATATGAAGGCCTTCAAACAAGATGGAGTAATAGACTGAGATAAAGACCGGTTAAAAATCACAGTAAAAATATTGGCCAATTGGTCAGCATAATTTTTAAGCACCCGACCAGAAATGCCATCCAGTCCAGCAGTCTTCATAGGATTTGCAGCCTTTAAAACATGTCTTACTCCATCCCTTATGTGTTTTGTGTCGCTGAGGAGACCACTCGGCTGCCTCGTGCACTGCTGCTGCGCCTATAGAGGTACAACCCACATTGACTACAGCCCTTGCGGCTGCAGACTTACATTCTCCCTCCTTAGTTGCTGGCTCTCAGGCAGGAGGGAAGACGTCAGTGAAAAGGCTTTCTGTCCCCCTGGCGGATGCTCAGGAGGGGGCAGAGCCAGTGCCAGCCAAATGCTGGCAGAAGTCAAGCTGACTTCCGGCTTCTCCATGGGTCAAAGCCTTCCAACACCATGCCCCCTTTCTTTGGCAGTGGGAGCGAGGCCTTCAGAGCCTCCGATCCTCTCCCCGCCCTGCCCCATTTGTCTGAGCAAGCAGGGAGAGGGCCTCTCCCTGCCATGCTCCTGCCTCCCTCACAGGAGAGCAAACTTCTGGCAGCCACACTGCCTGCATGAGCGATGGCTTGCTGGGGCACTGGGGCTCAGCCCCAAGAGGATGACCCACTTGAGGGTCCCTCTAGCTGCCCCCCTGCCTCGAGCGGTTCCTCATGGCCTTACTCAGCCGGCACTTCTTCAAACAGCAAGTATGTTTCCTTTTGTCTCTTCCCAATCTGTTTGGCCAGCCACACAGCAAGGTGGCTGGTATTATTTGCCTCCTCCTCCTCCAACTCCTAATTTTTTATCATAATTTGGGGGGTTCCTTTCTTCAATCTAACCATCTAAGTAGCTTCACTGCTCCTCGTGTTCCTCAGGTGCAAAATAATGACTCTGATGTAGATTCTGATTCTTCTGATGATGAGGAGGACACTTTAATGCAATGTTGTACATCTTCAGTTTTCCCTCCAGAGGACCCCTCTTCTTTTTCTTCATTAATTTTACGTTTAGCTCACTCTCTGCAATTGCCTACTTCATCTACACCTGATGATCTGGTTGATGGTTTATTGTTTTCTTCTGACCAACAAAAGGAACAAGTGCCTAATACTGTACTTCCTGCACTTTATTATTTGTTAAAGCTGGCAAAAACTCAATCTGGACCTCCATCTGTGCCTGCTGTGTCTAAACGTGTAGACATTCTCTACTGTATAGATACTTCTGCAGCACAATGGTTAATAAGGTCTACAAACCTAACTGAATTGTAATGAAAGTAGTACAACCTAAGAATTTTTTTTTAAAAACTACCATCTCTTCCATCAGACAAGGAAGGCAAGAAGATGGATGGTTGTGGGGAAAAGGTCCATACTGCTGCCAGCCTAATTACCCGAATGGCTCACTATCAGGCCTATATGGCAGCTTATCAGTCTTATTTATGGGACACTTTAACACCTTATTTAGATATGATTCCTCCAGAGCATCAACAATTACCAAGGACTTTTCACCAAGAGTGAATCACTTTAGCACTTCATCAGAGGGACTTAGCAAAACATGGGGCTGACACAGCAGGGAGAATGTTTGCAGCTTCAACAGCTATTTGATGCCATGCTTGGCTAAGATCTTCTACACTATCTGAGGAAGTTAGAGCCACAGCAGAAGAACTACCAATGTCAGAGAACAATTTATTTCATCCAGACACAGATGCTGAGTTAAAAAGAACGCAAAAGATCCGAAAGGCATACAAAAGTTTAGATTTTCTCAACCCACTTATCAGCCAAGATTTCAGTGGCTAATGCCTCAACGCTCTACCATCAGCCTTTATGGCCTACTCCCTTTAGGCCTTCTCAGGCCCAAAATCCTAGATTTTCAGTCCCCGGTAGACATAACTCTTCAACCAGGGGACTTCAGTCAACTAAAGGAAAACAACAGGTGTTGTTTTTGATGACCCTATACCTTCTTCTCTGGGTGATGGCAATTTGTTGACTGGGTGACCCCTGCACCCCTTCAGCTTTGACTTCCTCCCCTGTTTTTGGAGACCATTTAGCTCCATTTGTAGAAGCTTGGCGTGCTATAACATCAGATGCTTTGGTGTTACAAATTGTAGAACATGGCTATGCCATTGAGTTTTTTTGAACAACCCCCTGTGGGAACTGTTCAAGTTACCCCTCATTCTTCTGCCCTTTGGCAAGAAGTTATTATGTTACTTGATAAAGGGGCTATAGCACGCCTGTCGCCCTCTATGTTTCCTTTTTCTCTAAATATTTTTTAGTTTCTAAAAATAGATGGAGGTCTCCATCCTATTTTGGATCTAGAGGGCTAAATGCGTACATTGTTTATCGTCATTTTCGGTTGGTGACTTTATCAACCATCCTCCCCCTTTTGCCCATTAATGCTTGGTTTGCAAGCATCAATCTTAAGGATGCTTATTTTCGTGTTGCAATTAGACAACAGGGCCTTTTTGACTAATGGCCAAGCTTTTTGTTTTTGTGTACTCCCCTTTGGCATCTCTACAGCTCCCAGAGTGTTTACCAAGGTGATGGCGGCGGTGGCAGCTCACCTTAGAGAGCACGGTGTAGAGGTCTATCCCTACATCGATGACTGGTCGCTAAAACATGTGAACAATTACAAAGCAATATTCAGTTTACTTTGTCATTACTACAGAGATTGGGTCTCATTATCAACATGACAAGTCTTGACATTGGATGACAAAAAAATATCTGCTTTGTTATAGAAGATTTTTGAAACTTAAAATTTTAGATGATGGGTGTAATAATACTTATGTGGAAAATATGGATGGCTTCTCAGTGATTGCCCCAGGACTCTGAAACTCCCTGTCCAGGCTTTTAAATCAGGGGGTGCTGTGATTTTTAACTGTGAACATGTTCTGATGGATTTTAACCTTGAATTTATTTAGTGCTGCTTGTGTTTAATTCTGTTTCAATGTTTGTATATTTGTATAATTCTGTTTTAATGTTTGTATATTTGTATATTTTAAATTGTATACTAATGCTTCTATGTCAAGCCACTTTGAGTCTCCTTTGGGGAGATAAAGCAGGGTATAAACAAATATAAATATACACTAACAAACAATTTTTGTCTCCCCAATCCCCTTCCTCTTTGGGGATACAGCAGATATTTATATAACTGTAATTTACTAACCAGAATTCCACAACCCCCAACCCCCTTTCTATTTTTATCTTTTGTGTGTGTGAATAATACTGTGTGTTTTTGCTTTTATTTTATTTTTGCAAGGTATAACAATAAAAAACCATTATCAACATGCACAAAAAATAAGAGGCAGATATCTTCGTGCTTCATTTGTATAATGATATGGTCCACACAAGGCAGAATATGAATGGGTTGGAATTTAACTAGCTGCCACATTTTGTACTGTTTGAAAAGACTCTCCTTGTGCTATGCCTTCAGTTTGGATATAGAAAGACATCCCAATGTTTCCTGGTGCAGTTCCTCCACCATCACCAATTAGCCTCAACAGTGTGCCCAGCTCCCATCCAGCTGCACTTGTGCAACTAGAAAACAGAAGCAGATTCTGCCTTTTTCCACTGATGAGAAGAGCAACTGGTTTTCTGTCGAAGGCTTTCATGGCCAGAATCATAGGGTTGTTGTGAGTTTTCTGGGCTGCATGGCCATGTTCCAGAAGCATTCTCTCTGATGTTTTGCCCACATCTATGGCAGGCATCCTCAGAGGTTGTGAGGTACCTCAGGAGAGGAATGCTTCTGGAACATGGCCATACAGCCCAGAAAACTCACAACAACTGGTTTTCTTTTTCTTACCTGGGTGTGCAAGGACAGTTAAATGGCCAATCAGTGGATGGGGAGGGTGAGACTCTATAGCCTTCAGTTGCTCTTGCACATTCCAAATAAAAATGAACTATTGCTACTTCCCAATCCAACCCAACAAGCACAGCATGATTCTGTTAGGATAGATTTATGCTGCTCCACAAGTTGGCCAGCAAGAACTTGACCCTAATAAATCAAAATGTATTGCAGGAGAGAAAATGTTTATTTTATATGGGTTGTTGTGAACTGTCTTCCCTCAGTTTACAATCTTATTTTCAGGAGGAAAACAAGGGTAGCGCATTTGCCAAATGTCAGAATATGGGAGTGAAAATGTTTGAATTGTTAGTTCAAGAAAGTAAAGGTTGCATTTAAATAATTTGTCAAAGTGGCTTGCTACTATTTTCCTACCTAGTTAAGGTGGCAATAAAAATGGCAGTTGGAAAGCTAGCTATTTCCCCAGTCCATGTCTGTTGGAGGCCAATAGGCAGGTCGGGTAACCACGTTTCTCTGCAGTACTCATTATGTAACCATATCTACTATGTACAGCTTTCCCTCATCAAAACAATGTGAATATGTTATTTGCTTTCACCTGCAACTATTTCCTACCGCAGACTACAATGGATCGATTGGATTGATGATATGCAGCAGTACATTCCCCACACCAGTGAACTACAGCTTACTCTTTTAAATTAGTATCAAAGGAAGTTACTCATGATGTTGACTGAAATTGAATCCTCCAGAATGGGCCGGTAATCACCTGGAAAATACATTATTGCTCTCTCTAAATAGCTCCAGTACAGCCATGTTGGATTGAACTATGTAAAAACAACTCCCACAAATGGCATGACATTACAGGGAAAGCTTGTATATACACAGAGAGAGGTTGGCATTGATCTTCTACATTTGGATGTGATGCAGTTAAAAACTATTTGGATTTACATTTTGTTCATTCTCTGTCCTTTTTAAGAACTCAGCGTGCTCTCAGAAGAAGGAAAATGAGGCATTTCGTATCAAATTATCACTGAGCTACATGTTCTGAAAGAACAGTAATAATATCAAAGAGATCTTTGTACACCATGTGCACACATGGCCATACAAAAAGCATTTCTTCCAAGGTAGCCATGGAAGGATTGTAAGGTTTTATGACCTCATCATAAAACCTTACAAGGCTTTTAAACTGCTCAGTCAGAGAGGTCATGGGCTTCACTAAACTACAAACCCCAGAATTTTGCAGGAGGCAGTCACAGGATTTAAAGTGGGTAAGTGCTCTAGTGTAATAATAATAATAATAATAATAATAATAATAATAATAATAATAATAGTTCCTTGACAAAATTGAAGGAAAAGCTGATAAGGAGAAGACCTGGCTATGGCTCACAAATGGGACACTGAAGAAGGAGACAGAAGGCCTGATCCTTGCAGCCCAGGAGCAAGCCATCAGAACAAATGCAATTAAGGCCAAGATCGAAAAATCAGCTGATGACCCAAAATGCAGACTGTGCAAGGAAACCGATGAAACCTTTGATCATATCCTCAGCTGCTGTAAGAAAATCGCACAGACAGACTACAAACAGAGGCACAACCATGTGGCCCAAATGATTCATTGGAACTTATGCCTCAAGTACCACCTCCCAGCAGCAAAGAACTGGTGGGATCACAAACCTGTAAAAGTATTAGAAAATGAGCAACTGCAAAAGGCCACCCTACTGGGATCTGCGCGCATCATCTGAAAATACATCACACAGTCCTAGACACTTGAGAAGTCTTCGACTTGTGATTTTGTGATACTAAATCCAGCATATCTATCTTGTTTGTTGTGTCATACAATAACAATAATAAGAACTTTATTTTTGTATGCTACCTCCATCTCCTCGAGGCGACTCGGAGCGGCTCACATAGGGACAAGCCCAACCATCGAATATCATAAAATAAACAGTTTAAAACATATACATCATAATTAAAAACAAGACAATCAAACTGTAGTTTAAAATAGTTTAAGATTATAAAACCATAAGGCATGAAACAATCTTGATCAATCATCAGCAAGACATTGAAAAATCCAGCTAAGCATGAGTAGGTACTCATAATTGTCACAGCTCACTAAAGTTTGGAGCTGATGAATAAAGTGCACGAGTAAAATAAAATGCATGGGGTGGACAAAATAGGGCAGGGAAAATGATCTTGGGGTGGAGAACAATAGTAAGGTGCCAGAGCAGATTACAAATCCAATTAGGAGCCGATTATAAGCACTTGACTAATCAAATGCGCAGCAGAACAGCCATTGTGATGACTCATGGGCCTTGTAGTCCTGTTCCTAGTACTATTGTGGCAGACGAAGAGGAAAACATGGGGTTTTCGCCGGTTCAGCAAGAGCCGGAGTCTCTTCACCTGCAGGATGTTGATGTTTGCCCTCAAGAATTCAGCCAAACAGGCCTTGGGCAGAACTCCCCCCCGTTTCCCAGAAAAGAATCTTATTCCAGAGAAAGGGGAAACAGAGAAGCTCAACGAAGGAGTTTACGCATTGCTGCCAGAAATCAAGCTGATTAGGCTTGCTTCCCTTGGGAAATTCTAAGGAGTCACACATCTGGACAGAGTTGGGTTTCGCTTCTCGTTCTCTAGGGAAAGAGTTCTGTTGGCGGGAAAACGAGACCCAATATAGGTGGTTGGCGCGAAGAATTCTTTGCGGAGTCAATTGATCAGCTTCAGGAGAGAGATCGTGTGTGGACTTCGTACCCCAGTTCCTTGCTTCTCGGATCAAGTTTTCGAGCCTTGCCTAGCCTTGCAGTTTTACCACGGACCCTGCTCCATGCTCATGTTTTGCCTTTGTTTCCAGTTATGAATCTAGCCAAGAATCAAGTTTAATTCCAGCCTTGTTGTCAAGCTTCATTGAACTCTGGGACTCTGCTATTTCCCCACACTATTGCTTGGCAAAGTGTGTGTTTCGGTCAAGTGGATTAAAACTTTGAACTCTAATATCTTATATTGGACAATACATTTTTGGACTATATTTGACCTCTTTTGAAAGGTCTGCTTCTGAACTATATTCTTCACTTGTTTTTATTGCTTTTATATATTTCTTTAATAAAGATATTAGATAGAGATTGGCCTCTGCGTATGGTTATTGGTGCTCTGCTGCCAGGGTTCTGACAGCCATGTTTTTAATTCTTTGCAGAAGATGGAGAAGGTAGCTGTTAACCTAATCTCCCTGGGGAGGGAATTCCAGAGCCGGGGAGCCACCACAGAGAAGGCCCTCTCCTGTGTCCCCACCAATTGCACTTGCGAAGGGGGAGGAAGCGAGAGAAGAGCCTCTCCAGAAGATCTTAGAGATTGCACGGGTTTATAGGGAAAGATGCGGTTATGATGATGTCCTTAAATCTGCATTAAAGATTAGGAACTCTAATAAGGGTGAGCAGAGACTTTGAAGATATCTATCAACTTGCTCCGCAACAGCAAATGGAGCAGGTCTTTCCATTATGGTAAGAAACATTTCATTTCTATTTGAATTATAGTACAGTAGAGTCTCACTTATCCAAGCTAAACGGGCCGGCAGAAGCTTGGATAAGCGAATATCTTGGATAATAAGAAGGAATTAAGGAAAAGCCTATTAAACATCAAATTAGGTTACGATTTTACAAATTAAGCACCAAAACATCATGTTATACAACAAATTTGACAGAAAAAGTAGTTCAATATGCAGTAATGTTATGTTGTAATTACTCTATTTATGACTTTAGCACCAAAATATCATGATATATTGAAAACATTGACTACAAAAATGGCTTGGATTATCCAGAGGCTTGGATTCTCACACCAATTCTCTTGCACCAGAAGTGACTTGGTGCAAGTCGCTCTTGACACGAAAAAAAAAGGGCAAGAAAAAGCAATAAATCAGGATCGGTAATAATTAATACTGAAGAGGTTATTCTTATGATCAGTTATTGAAGCCACACTGGAAGAGCCATGTTTTTAAGTCTTTCTTAAAGCTGCCAGGGTGGGTGCCTGCCTGATCTCCCTGGGGAGGGAATTCCAGAACCGAGGGGCCACCACGGAGAAGGCCCTCTCCCTTGTCCCCACAAGCTGCGCTTGTGATGGAGGTGGAAGCGAGAGGAGGGCCTCCCCTAACGATTGAACAGATCGTGCAGGTTCATAGGGAGAAACGCGATCGCAAATGTAGGCGGGTCCCAAACCGTTCAGGGCTTTGTAGGTGATAGCCTGCACATTGAATTGGGACTGGAACATTATCGGTAGTCAATTGATTTCCTTAAACAGGAGGGTTAACTGCTCTCTGTAATTATTTATTATTTATTATTTATTTATTTACAGCATTTATATTCCACCCTTCTCACCCCGAAGGGGACTCAGGGCAAATTACAATGAACACATATATGGCAAACATTCAATGCCAACAGATAAACAACATACATTTAAAAAAAATTGCCTCTGAGTCTGTCTAAACATTTTTCCAGCTTCACGATTCCGGCCTTAAAGGGAGCTGTTGCTTCACCGTCCAGTAGTGGCTGTACTTCCTCATTCCTTTCCTCGTGTTTTGCTGGCAGTTTTGTGGTGTTGTAAATTAGCCTCCCGCATAAAGCGTCCCTAAATTTCCCTAATTGACAGATGCAACTGTCTTTCGGGGCTGCATAGGTCAACAGCAAGCCGGGGCTATTAATGGTCGGAGGCTTAACCCGACCCGGGCTTCGAACTCATGACCTCTCGGTCAGTAGTAATTTATAGCAGCTGGTTGCTAGCCAGCTGCGCCACAGCCCGGCCCCAGTTGGGCAGTCTGGCAGCCGATCGTTGGACTAGTTGTAATTTCTGGGCCGTCTTCAAGGGTAGCCCCACATAGAGCGCATTTCAACAGTCCAATCTACAGGTAACTAAGGCATGGACCACCCTGGCCAAGTCAGAGGTACGGTTGCAGCTGGTGCAAAAGTTTTAAATGTGCAAAGGCCCTCCCGGCCACTGCCAATACCTGGGCATCAAGTGTCAGTGCTGATTCCAGAAGGACCTCCAGACTGCAGACCTGTGTTTTCAGGGGGAGTGCAACCCCAATGAGCACAGCTTGCCACCTTATATCCCGATCCGATGTACGACTGATCTGGAGGACCTCTGTCTTGTTGGGATTAAGCTTCAATTTGTTTGCCCTCATCCAGCCCATCATAGCAGGCAGGCACTGGTCCAGTATCTGGGGGGCTTCCTTGGAATTTGGTGGAAATGAGTAGTAGAGTTGAGTGTCATCTGCTTAGAGGTGGCCCCGAACTCCAAAACTCCCAATGACCTCTCCCAGCAGTTTGATGTAGATATTGAATAGCATGGGGGACAGAATGGAACCTTGTAGGACCCCACAGGTCAGTAGCCAGTGGTCTGAGCAGGTGTCCCCCAGCTTCACCGACTGGGAACAGCCCTCCAGGAAGGACCAGAGCCACAGCAATGCTGTGCCCCCAAGACCTAACCACAAAAGCTGACCTAGAAGGATACCATGGTCGATGGTATCGATAGCTGCTGAGATGTCCAAGACAACCAGCAGGTTCACACTCCCCTGTGTAGCTCTCTACGGAGGTCATCAACCAAAGCCCTTTCAGTACTGAACCCAGTCCTGAAACCGGACTACGATTGGTCTAGAGAATCGGGGATCCCTCCTCCCTGCCCTCCAGGCCTGGCCTGTAGATGCATCCCAAAATCCGGAAGACACAGCTGGGTGAGATTTATTCCACCCAGCTCATCCAACCGGGTCTCGTTGATGCAAGCCAAAACAAAACAAAACAAAACATAAAAAATAAAAACAGTTAAACAGTATTGCATGTATTAGGTTAAAATACAGTTAAATACAATAAATACAATTAAAATGCATTTCAAAACACCCAATCCCCCCCCCATCCTACCCACAACCTCCCAAGCAACATGCCCCTTATCCACTTCCAAATGCCTGCCTGCAGAAAAAGTCTTGACCTGCTTGTGGAAGGCCAGCAGGGATGGGACCATGCTGGTCTCTCTTGAAAGGGAGGTCCACAGTCTGGGAGCAGCCACTGAAAAGGCTCTCTCCCACTTTCCCACCAAATGCACTTGTGCAAGTGGTGGGTCAGAAAGAAGGCCCTCCCTAGTTGATTGTAAATGTCTACCATGTTCATAGAAAGAGATATGGCCCTTCAGATTATCTGGACCAGAGCCGTATAGGGCTCTGTAGATCAAAACCATAACTTTGAATTGTGTGGGGCTACTGAAATAAAGGAATTGTATGCTCTTTAGCCAACCACAGTTTGCAGTCTGGCTGCAGCTCTTTGGACCAAGTGAAGCTTCTGAGCATATTTCAAAGGTAGCCCCATGTACAGCACATTATAGTAGTCAAACTGGGATGTAACAAAGGCATATACTACCATGGCCAGGTCTGATTATTTCTCTTTTCCAATGGAACCAAAAACCTTGCCCCTAAAAGATGATTCCACATGGATTTTATTTCTTTACACACAGAGAAGGGCAGATGGCATTATAGAGTGAATATAGAGGTTGCATCACTACTAGCTTTTCCCAAGGCCTCTAGTTGTAGACTCGTTGGACTTCCGTTCCTTATTGACCATACGTTCCCCTTTCCAAGACCTCTGGTTAATGGATTAATTACGCTTGTACCCATGCTGATCATAACTGGTTTGCCATGCTACTGATAGTCTTTATTTCTCTTTCCTTTCACACCGCATTTCCAGTGGAAGAGACCGAATCTTACTTGGCAGTGTGCTAATTATGATTATGTTTAATCCACTCCAAACAAATTACATTAAACCAATCATAGCAAGCATTGCAAAAGACCAGCTCAAGACCTACAGAGCTCATGTGGCCCATTCCCACACCAAAGTTACATCTGCCCAAGTTGGACAACTTCATTTTTCCACTAGAACAGGAGCAAACACTGCAAACAGATGACCACTCAGCCTCTGTTTTAAAGCCTCAAGTGAAGGAGAGTCCTCCACACTTGAGGTAGCATATTCCACTAGAAACAAAAACCTCCTGCTGATGCAGTTCACAATTATTTCATACCACCATTATATCTATATTTGTTGTGCATAGCTTACCAACTGATTGCAAACTTTCTGGTAGTGAATCCTTCCATACTTAGCAATACTGTAATATAAAGTGGTGAACCTCTCCATACTTAGCAATACTTTAATGTGAAGATACAAAATTTAGTCATCGAACATGAAGTTCTGTAGGGATAGGAATTTGTCTTCTTACTTCCCTTTCTTGGAATTAGATTTTCTGGCAATTTGTTCCCATTTAGGTAAGTCATGTTGATCTAATTTGAGTAATATTGACATATTTTGCCTATTTCAGCCCAGAATTCTATATCTATATCAGAAATTACAGACAATCCGCAGGATATTGCAAATGCACTCAGGTTTAGAATGAGACCCCTTACTCTCTGTCTGTTGTTTTTTTAAATAGTCCCCCCCCCCCCCAAGAAATATTATATTGTCACACCTATATCTAATATACTACAAACCCATAAATCCCACAAGCAATGAACACCTAGCCCCAGAGTTGTTGGAATATATTATTCAATAAATACCAAATATCTCTTAAAATAGACAAATATTCTTTCCTTATCCAACTAATCAATTTATCCATCTCAGTTGGTTCACAAGTCTTTGTTAGCTGCTATCAAAAGCTCTTGTTTTCAATCTTCCAGATGGATCTGCATCAGAAAACAGTCCATCCTCTTCTTTACTTCTCCTTTGATATGTATTTCTTTGATTTCTGCTGTTAATTCTTTTCTCAGCAATCTCAATTCACCCAGTTTGGTGAATCAGGTGAATGTGTGTTTCTTAATCTTCTTTAAAGCCTATCAGCTGCAGTGCCTGTATATTATTACTTTCAATTCCCAGATGATACATTTAGGTCAGGGGTCCCCAAACTACAGCCCGTGAGCCACATGCGGCCCATTGAAACCATTTATCCAGCCCCCACAGCGGCAGCTCCCTCCTTCTCTTCCAAGGAGGGCACATGTGGCGCGAAGGAGGGAAAGGCGCATGCCTGATACGTGCTTTCCAAAGTTTTGCTTGTGTTTATAATGGTATTTTAATTAATAATTAATTATCAAGGGGTGCTTTGCTAGAGGTTTTGGTGCACAAAGGCAGAAGAGACCCCAAGGGGTCTCTTCCAACTATTATTATTATTATTGTTATTATTATTATTATTATTATTATTTATATGACACAGCAAACAAGATTGATATGCTGGATTTTGTATCACAAAATCACAAGTCGAACACTTCCCAAGTGTCACCTTGCCGTGGTGGGGGGGCTTAACTGCTCCAATGATGACTGAGAGCTATGCTGGCGGTAGTGTAACTACCGGCAGGTCCAACCAAGCCAGAGAGGTCTCAGCTGAGGAATGGAACTAAGAGCATCTAACCCATTAGCATTATGGAGAATCAAGCCAAAATGAAGTCTATACTGGCTCGGTCATCGCCCAGGATAAAAAGGACCGTGGTGGATGCTGCTGATTCTGGACATCCATCGACAAGTGGGCTATGGAATCAAAATACAAATGAACAGTCACAGAAGCGGCAGAAATATACAATGCCAGAAAACCGCACTATTATTATTATTATTATTATTATTATTATTATTATTATTATTATTATTATTATTATTTTATTATGACACAGCAAACAAGATAGATATGCTGGATTTCATATCACAAAATCACAAGTTGAACACTTCCCAAGTGTCTAGGACTGTGTGATGTATTTTCAGATGATGCGTGCAGATCCCAGTAGGGTGGCCTTTTGCAGTTGGTAGATTGGTGCCCATCACCACCGGGACCACCTGCACTGGTTTCTGCCAGAGTCTTTGAAGTTCAATCTTGAGGTCCTGATAGCGGCTGAGTTTTTCCTGTTGTTTTTTGTCAATGCAACTGTCACCTGGGATGGCAACATCAATGATCCAAACCTTTTTCCTTTCCACAACTGTGATATCTGGTGTGTTGTGTTCCAGAACTTTGTCAGTCTGGATTCGGAAGTCCCACAGTATCTTTGCGTGCTCATTTTCCAATACTTTTGCAGGTTTGTGATCCCACCAGTTCTTTGCTGCTGGGAGGTGGTACTTGAGGCATAAGTTCCAATGAATCATTTGGGCCACATAGTTGTGCCTCTGTTTGTAGTCTGTCTGTGCAATTTTCTTACAGCAGCTGAGGATATGATCGATGGTTTCGTCGGTTTCCTTGCACAGTCTGCATTTTGGGTCATCAGCTGATTATTATTATTATTATTATTATTATTATTATTATTATTATTATTATTAACAACATTGAGGCTGTATTTGTTCCAGTGTGCATAGGAATTTGTTCATAGTTTTTAAAAAAACAACAACAATAGTCCGGCCCTCCAATTGTCTGAGGGACTGTGAACTGACCCCCTGTTTAAAATGTTTGGGGATCCCTGGTTTAGGTTATCCACATCTTCCAACAACCAGGAATGAATCTCATAGGTTACATATTCTTTCTTTCTTAGAAAAGACAATTAAGGTGTCCCTTTTTTGCTGTGGATTTAACAGAGCTGCCATGATTCATCACAGCAGTGGTCAGCAGGATCAACATGGATAGTAGTACCCATTGTTCATTGCCTAGAATAAGATCGCCTTTGTGCTCTGCTACTACAATAAAAATGAGAGGGTGAACATCTGATGCTGCCAAACCAGGTTTAGCACTACTGGATGGTTAGGACTTCTTCCTGCATCTGCAGAAACGGGGTGCAGGCAGTGAAAACCTTTCCAGGACTGATATGGGATTCAGCATTCCACATCAGTTCCAGGATAAAGGATCGACGTAGATGTGCACAAAGACAGGTCCAGATCTCAAAAGGAGATGTTTGTGGGTGTAAATAGAGTAGGGAAACTGTGTGACTTTTTGTTTACCATTTTTGTTTCTAGTCACTTCTGGGTCATGGGGTGTCTATGGCATAACCTTTCTTCATGTTCAGACCCTTACTTAATAAATCCTGAAGCAATCATCTAAATCATGACACAGACCTTATGATGGTTAACACTTTCACTGTTCTTCCCCTGCATCATTTTGTAAAATAATATTTGATGGAAAAGTCTGGGGAATTTTAGTTTAATAAATTTTGCATCCTTGGCTTGGCGTATCACTCAAGTATGTACTTTTCTTTCCATACTTAACTATGCTAGTCAGCAGGAATAGTTCTCAAGAGCCCAGGGTTATCTCCCTGCCACAATGAGGCAACAAATCTGGTCTTTGCAGGAGTCAGCAAGCATTCACCAAAATACATTTTTAAAAAGTGTTGAATAAGCAGGTTCCTGTCATAACCTGGAAATGCTAACCAGCAAACCATGCTGAGATGTAAAGCATGTTTTATTTGCTGGGGTAGAAGAAGAATAACTTTGAAGTGTTAGGTTGATATATGTTTCTTCAGTGATTACAACAAAATTGTTTTTATTCAGATTACTAGTCAAAATGAATATAGTTCATTGGCCCACACGATTATTGAAGCTTATGAAAATCAAATAGTGTCACATCCACTTCATAAATTATAAACAACATCCTGATAATGGAAAAATGGAGTGTGATATGGAAATGTTTTGTGTGTGTGATTTTACAGCAAAAAAGTTTGAAAGAGGGAAGCAGGGAGACAGCGAATGTACACATCTGAATAAAGTTATGAGTACGATTTTCATAAACTCATTAAGTCTAAGAAGAAAAGACAAAAATCTGTGTTTTACAGCTTTGCTGTAAAACATGACAAGAGAAATGTATAAAAATGAATGGTGCATCAAATGCTACATCTCTGTATATTCCTGTGCCATTCTGCTTTAAAATTGTGAGTCTGTCTGGTAGGATTCATATTAGAATAGTGATATTACAAATAGCTATTCATTCCTTAGAGTGTTCTTCTTGGTTTTTAAAAGATAATTTAATCACCAGATGACACGTTCCAACATATGAACTTCTCTGCCCATTTTATCATTTTCAAATTCTCTGCCAAAGTCAATAGGCAGTTTATCCATATAGTAAATTGTTTTATCTTTCCATCAACAATAAATGTATATTGCTGATATAAAATTAAGTCTAAATACATTAAATGCATTTGTTAACATTTGTTCCTTGATGCCCTCCTATCTCTCCGCCAAGGGTCGCAATTTACACTGGAACTTTATTAGGCCAGGGATCTGTATCTGTTTATAATACCCTGTAAGGAGCTGAAGTATCATAATATTACCCAAGTGTTTCCATCTAGGTTTCTTGCACGTAATATAGGATTAATGATTGTCCAGTATACATAGTTGGAAAAGATTACTGAGAGGTTCAATGTGTTGTCGAAGGCTTTCTTGGCCGGAATCACAGGGTTGTTGTGTGTTTTTCGGGCTGTATGGCCATGTTCCAGAAGTATTCTACAGCCCGAAAAATACACAACAACCCGAGATTACTGAGAAATGGTATAGGAATAGTTTGGACACTAATGTAAATGAGGTTACTGACTAAAGCTTCACACGCATCGGGGATGCTTATTGCTATCAATGCTTAATTATTGCTGATTCACTTGGTGGTGATAAAACAATTTCTTTCTGTTTAAGAATGAAATCCAGAAGAGAGACACACCAATAAAGCAAATTCTGAACATTTCTACTGAAACCAATTTAAAAAACCCATTCCTTTCTTCCTGTCATCTTCACAACAATGATACATGACCATTTGAAAATCATGTTAGTGAATGTGGGAAACCTATGCATGTATGGTTGAACTGGGAATGAGACTTGGGTACCTTATTGTCATGACTCCTTAGCAGTCATGACATAAATGTTAACATGGCACACACAACTGTTGTGTTATAGGATATAGAGTTGCATACAGGGTTTAGAGCTAGACCATTTGTCCAAACATTTGCCTGAAGAAATCAAAGAACCGAGGAAGCCTTAAAAGACTGCTTATACTTAAGACTGATAAGTCCTTCATGCACGGCGAAAAGCCCCTTTCCTTCTTAGCTCAAAAGTACAACTTTTATCCGTGTGTTTTTATCCTATTAATTGATTGGCCCATGGTCATCCACAGCATCTCTATCCATCTCACAGGTATGTTTCTGCAAAACAACTGAGGGATATGTATTTTTCCACTGGGGTTTGAACCTGTTCTTGGCATCCTATACTTGATAACCAAAGGTTAAAATCTGATATCTTCCAAAATAGGAAAAATGCCATATTTCCAAAACTTTTCAAGGTGAGTTGTGCTTCCACCCCAAATTGAAGGGGCATCCATGTAAGCACATTGTTTGGAAATTGGAATCAAACCTCTAACATGCCAGACTTACAACATTCCAGTGGAGTTAGAGGGGATTCGCAGTTGTTGAATATTTATCAACATGGTTGGGAAGCCAATCTTGGCCAATTGCTAATATTACAAAACCCCAGAGATAACCATTTCGAACTACTTTATATTTATCTTGGACACAAAGAAAATGTATTGCAGTCTTTGTGTGAGCAAATCTCGAGAAAGACATTATTTTGTAATTCTACTAAACTTAAATTTCATGTTTCTGAACATTACCTAAGATAACTACCACTTAACATCAGTGTTAATTTCTCACATTCTTTGTGGTTGACTTTTAAGTTGAGTTTTGGATGTAAGTAAATGGATCCTAGCTAATGTATGCTATTTGCATAAATGTACAGATTCTTACATCGAAAATTCATGTGTAGCTCCACCCATGTGTTTTCACATCATAAAAACAATGGTTTTTTTAGAATTTTCTTTCCTCCAGCACACCTTCTAGCCAGGAAAACAATGTGCATTTTTGCTCAAACAAATTTTTCCTCAGTGAAGTCCAAAAGTGTAAAACTCATCACTCACTGTCTTCTTTACCTCAGTGGAGTGTTTCAAGTTTTCTGTTTTGGAAGTCCATGTCTATTCCTTCTAATTCAAACCTCCTCCCCTGCAAAGTCTTTATTGTAGTATTCATTTTGTTATTCTGGGACTCATTCAACTTATACTGAATTTCAGGTCTTCTCTGAATTCAAAATCTGGGATTTCAGGATGTGCACCAACTTTGCAAATAACTTAAATTAAGAGCTGTCAAATGTTCCTGTTTGAAATATTCATCACTAAAAAAGCCAAATATTTCTAACTCACACGTTTCATGAACCAAAACTACTTCCTTTGATTTCTCCTCTTATCTTAATTGGACTTCTCTACACTACCATATAATTCAATTCAAATGACATAATCTGGATTTTATATGGCAGTGTAGAAGGGGCCTCAGTAGTGAGACCCAACTTTGCAAGGCTTTCTGGGAGCTTTATATATCATTCTACTAGTGTGCAGTCTCCTACTTATGCAGCTACTGATATCATCTCACCTGTGCATTGGCAACTCTTTGTTCAAACTCTGCTGTGTCCTTAACTGATACATGTTCTTTCAGCCCATGTGCATTAGTAATTAGGAAGCTGCTGTTACAGTCACTCAGTCCTAGCTAGCTCATTCCTTCAAGCTGTTTTAGTCTCTTCATAAGAGGAAAAAGCAGTTAAATGGTGCATAAAATTTAGATAGAGAGCCACATGAAATGAAGGAGGTAGTTGCCAAAATAATTTAATTGCTGGCAAAAACACAAGCAGTCCCACAAATAACAAAAAGGAAAGGGGAAATAAAAACTAGAAGATGGAATTAGGCAACAAAATAAATGAAATTTAATAAAAGAATGCAATGAATGGAATATGTACGGTCTTGAACAGAGAACCAGCACGGTGTAGTGGTTGAATACTGGACTACATCTCTGGAGACCAAAGTTTACATTCCTGTTCAGCCATAGAAACCCAATGTGTGCCCTTAGGAATATCTTAGCCTCAGAAGAAGGAAAGTGAAATCTCTGAACAAATCTTGAAATAAAGCAAATGCTAAGTCCAGCATTTCTGGGCCTTTTTGTAAGATCACCGCATATGATAAAACATCCCAATTTTTTTCTCAGATTTACAACATTTGCTAGAACTGACTTCTGAAAATGGGCAAAGTTTTAGGGCTGCTGAACATTTTAGAGCTGTTCAAGAAGTCTTCAGGTGTGATTTGAACCATGCAGTAATCTGAAGCACCATCTGCAGCAACTTCAGAGGCATCTACTGTTTGCATGTTGCTATGGTTTTTTTGATGGAGTCTATCCAGCTAACATGCAGTGTTCCTCCCAATTCTACTTTCTACCTTGCCAAGCAGTATTTTTCTTTTTGGTTAGGTGTGTCTTCTCGTCATGTAGCCAAAAAAAAAAAAAAAAAAAAAAAACAGTCTCAGTTTGGTCATCTTGACTTCTAGGGAGAGCTCAGGCCTGATTTGTTTTATTTACCTGGAGGACTCTTTTCCAACAATACATTTCAAATGAGTTTGTTTTCTTCAGTGTCCAGCTTTAAAAACATAAATAGGAATAGAATAAACAGAGTGCAATTATAATGCTATTGGGAATATTGATATTTCCAGTAGAAACATCATAAACCTATGATGCGATCTGAACTGCCATATTATTAGGTAAAGGTAAAGGTTTTCCCTGACGTTAAGTCCAGTCATGTCTGACTCTGGGGATTGGTGCTCATCTCCATTTCTAAGCCGAAGAGCTGGCATTGTCCGTAGACACCTCCAAGGTCATGTGGCCGGCATGACTGCATGGAGCGCTGTTACCTTCCCACCGGAGCGGTACCTATTGATCTACTCACATTTCCATGTTTTCGAACTGCTAGGTTGGCAGGAGCTGGAGCTAACAGCGGGTGCTCAAGCCACTCCCAGGATTTGAACCTGGGACCTTTCGGTCTGCAAGTTCAGCAGCTCAGCGCTTTAACGCACTTTGCCACCAGGGTCCTTTTGCCATATTATTATTATGCCAATAATAATAATAATAATAATAATAATAATAATAATAATAATAATAATTTATCTATAATGTTCCTCTCTCCCTGAAGTGACTCAGGGCAGTTTACAAAAATAACAACAATGGCAAACATTCAATGCCCAAAAACAAATGAACAACAAACTAGGCAAAACGTGAAATAAAATTAACTTAATATGACTTATAGACAACCAAAAGTGAGGGTTAAACTAAATAAATTTAATAAGTACAAGGGGACAAACTGATTAAAATACTATAGATTACAAGCATAATATCACATCAGCAGGCTAAGGTAAGCATGCAACATAAAAATGAGGACGTGTGTAAGAAATGCTAATCCTCCTCCTCTCCATAAATCAGATTACACAGATTGGTCTTTAAAAGCATTTTGAAGGAGAGGAGAAAGGTGACTATTTTCAGTTCTTTAGGAAAGGAGTTCCAGAAGTGAGGCGCAGCCACAGAGAAGGCCTTCTAAGGCCGTCTTTCTCATTTCTACCAACTGGGTGGTACCAAGAGCAGGGCCTTCTCCACAGATTGCAGTGCTCATGCTGCTTTGTACTCAGATATGTGATTTTCAAATAGTTCTGTATTTACTATTTATTAATAGTATAATACTAAAATAATAAATAAAACTTTATTTATAACCTGCTTCCATCTCCCCGAGGGGATTCAGAGCGGTTCACATAGGGACCAAGCTTGATCAATAGATAAAACAATAAAAAACAGCATATATAATGAAAACAATAACAGTAAAATAACATTCATAAAATACATAGTGAGCATCAGAACTAAACGGTGGAGCTATTAAGAAATTACAGGGAAGTCAGGCATGTGCAAAAATGCAAGGCAATGAGATTCAGGAATAGGGTAAAGTGCCGAGGGTTAAGGCAGTAAATAGTTAAGACTGGCTGGTGATGAAAACAGAGCTACAATAGTATTAATGCAGGAATGAAGAAATGTTAACACACAAGCTATTTTGCCAGTAAATTATTGTTCCTTTTGTTGTTACTATCAGGAGGCTGCAGATGTGGGGTAATGATCATGCCCAATTTGCAACTGCTATAGGTGAATATTCCCATCCTTCTGTTAATAAATAATGCAAACATATTTTGATCTCTCAGAAGTAAAATATAGTAATTTCATTTTTGAACATTTTACACCTGCCTAGTGGGTTCTAAAACTGTAAGACAAGATAAGTAGAAGAGATCTAAGGAAAACCAGGACTTTCCCCAACATCCTGAATGTAGGAAAGCTGTATTAGTGTGTTGCATTTAACATTTCAAAACTAGAGATAGATGAAATTCATTTTGTATTCACTGTCAACTGTCAAAAAGCGAGTCTTTTAAAAATGATTTTAAAGACTTGTTACAAGAACATCTATGTCAGTTCCTTCTCATGCCAATTTCCCTTCTTGTGCATTGCTGTTAGAACTCGCAATCTCATCTGCCCACATTGCTCCTAAAATGTGTTGGCTGCAGCAGCCCATGTGATATTCATCAGTAAGTCTCACAATGTTTTTTAAAGTTTATAGTCCAGAGGAGTTTGGAATATATATTTTTCTGGGAAACAAACCAACAGTATTACAAACAAACAAAAAGCAAAAATCACAATACAAAATACAGAAAAGTAAAGACCAGTCCTCACCCACCAACAAAAACAAAACAATAAAATACTTTTTGTAGTATGAAAATACTACCATACATCCTCCTGAATGGTCAATCAGTGGCTGTTTGGGTCTGGATGGATCCACTTCCACATGCTATCTGGAAACAATTATTCTTCCCATCAAAATCGTTACACAATATGTAAAGCAGATCCATTAGAATAACCTAAAAATACATTTGGAATTAGATTTAGCATAAGTTGTAGTTAGACCCTAAACTCAGACATATTTTGTGCATTGCATGACTGGCAGTTGGGTATAGGGATATGGGAGAATTTCAAGTGATAATTTTCAAAATTCACAAAATTTGTACTAAATTCAAAAAATGAACATATAAACTTAACAGATTCACCATCCCTGAGAAGGAGGCTCCTTCTTTGGAGGCTTTTAAGCAGAGGCTCGATGGCCATCTGTCGGGGGTGCTTGGAATGCAATTTCCTACTTCTTGACAGGGGGTTGGATTGGATGGTCCATGAGGTCTCTTCCAACTTTCTTATTCTACTAGCTTGGGAACCCGGCGATGCCCGGGTTATTTGATAAAGGCATTATTTGTCTTTGTTTGTTAGGTATTCTTAGTTTGGAGTGGGTGAAATACAATTCCCAGAATCGTGAGCCAATCCCACCTAAACCCTGCCAGTACTCAAAGTTGGTCATTTTTGTTCTGTGTACCAAGTGTGGTCCAGATCTGTCGTTGGCTGGTCATCGCCTGGCTGCAGTGTTCTCTGGATGGGGGTGAAGTGCTACAACTCCCAGATTCCCTGGGCAATTGTCCCAAAACATCTGTCAGCATCCACAGCAGGCTATGCTGAATCTGTGTGCCAAGTTTGATCCAGATCCATCGTTGGCGGGGCTCAGTGCTCTTTGGATGCAAGAGAACTACAACTCCCAAAATCAAGGGCCATTCCCACAAACCCCTGCAGTATGTTCAGTTGGTCATGAGGCTTCTCTGTGCAAAATTTGGTCCTGGTCCATTGTCGGTGGGGGTCACTGTTTCTCTGGATGCAGGTGAGCTATAACTCCCTTTCCCCCAAACTTGTCCAGTATGCTCTTTTGGTTATGGGGGCTCTGTGTGCCAAGTTTGGTCCTGGTCCATCATCGGAGGGGTTCGGAGTGCTCATTTATTACAGGTGAACTATAAATACCAGTACCTACTACTCTCAAATGTCCAGGCCAATTCCCCTCCAAACCCACCAGTATTCAAATCTGGGCATATTGGATATGCATGGCAAGTTTGGCTCAGAGCCATCATTGTTTGGGTTCATAGCATTCTGGATTTAGGTGAACTACAACTCCTCTACATTCTCCAGTAGGAGTCACAGTTCTCTGATTTGATACAGGGTGAACTACAACTTCCACCATGTGGAGTCAATTCCCCAAACTCCTCCAGGAAGTGTAGTTCTGCTGTGTTTGTTCTGCAGAGAGATTTGAAAGGGAAGGCAGTAGGCGGGGTCATGCAAATTTCACACTAACGGAGAACCCTGGGATGTCTGCCTGTGGTGGAGGGAAATACAAAATCTAGGATGAAATGGTCCCCAAACTAAAGCATTCCTTGCATGGTGGGCCGTAGTGTTTGGGAAGGACATTGGCAGGGGTTGGGCTACATGTTCATGGAGCTCGCTGTAACCGCAATGTCAGTGGAAAAGAGTGATTTGCTGGCTCCTCAGCACTGGGAACTATAGCCTGTTTGTGGAGGCTGGAGGCTGTCTGTGTGAGCGAACACCCATGCCACATACACACATACGGGTTTTCACTTTTATTATGGATATAGATATAGATATATAGATATAAATATAGATATAGATATAGATATAGATGATTCTATGGAGAAGGCTTTGAGTGCTTGGCTGAAATAACTCTGCATTCCACTATCTTTATCATTCTGAACAAGGCTTGCCACCTCTTTTTTTCTGAGTTCTCCCAGTCTTTAACTGCTACAGAGTAAACAGGTTCAGTATCATCCACTTCATGTTAAGAATAGCTGTACTAAATTAATATGGTTCCACCCATAGCACTGAAACTTTCCCCTCTCTTATTTTTTATAAGAAGTTAATATTCTCTTATAAATTAAATGAAAGGTGCTTGATGGTTGAACACATCCTTACTTGGGCATGTAAACTTGCATTTGCTTAAAAAAATAATTAGAATCATTATGAAGATTTTTTGCCATGAGATACAAGTGCTCCTGCAGTGTTTGATCTGTGACAATGCATTCATGCATGTCAGCTATAATTTGAAGCTGTAACCTTCAAATGCATGCACGTGTAAACTTGTGCTAAACTGCCACTCCTGGAGATGCGGACCAATATCTCTCTCCTTACCATTACTTTAAGGTAATGTGATTTAAATAGTTCATGAAGAAGCGAGATGCTTAGCAAGAAGGATGAGTCATGTCTAGACACCTGCCTACCTGAAACATTTACTCACTGTCTATTTATAGAAAGCTGTACATCAAAAACATTTAAAAAGCAACATATACGTTTATCTTGACTCTTTTTTCATCTGGAGAGAATTGTTGCACCCAACATGTTCATAAATCAAATAAGCTCAAGGGGATTTTTAAAAGCTAAGGATAATCATCCAAGAATATAGCATCTGCTGGTTCTTGTGGCTTTATCATGAGTCTTGTGATAGTTGGCATTGTATTTTACTAAAAAGTTTGGCTTCAGGGAATACATGTGTATAGGAGAATTTATTCTTCCCTTCATTAAAACCCCATTCTGGCAAACTTCCTCACAATACCTCACAATAGAGCTGCTACTAGTATGTATGTCAGCTGAAGCAAATATGTTTTGCAGAATGCTGATTATCTGCAAATGTATAAAGAGTATTATTACTGAGCCTCCAAAAACTCTTAAAGGAAATGTTTGCATGGGAAAGATTCATTAAATGTATGAAAAAATGCCAATTATGGGGCCACATTGGTAGAAATTGTATCTTGGGCTTTCTTTCCTACATATCCAGGTCATCTTTATTTTCATTTTAGATAGTTTTAGGTTTTGTTTTATTTCAATGTTTATAAACTGTAGGTTTTAAATTGTATATTGTATTGTGTTGTTGTATGTCTTTCGGGCTGTGTGGCCATGTTCCAGAAGTATTCTCTCCTGACGTTTCGCCCACATCTATGGCAGGCATCCTCAGAGGTTGTGAGGTATGGATAAACTAAGTAAGGAAAGGAAAGAATATATCTGTGGAGAGTCCAGGGTGTGGCAAGAGTCCTTTGTCACTGGGAAGCCAGCATTAATGTTTCAGTTAATCACCCTAATTAGCATTGGAAAGGTTTTGTCTCTTACCTGGGGGCATCCTTTGTTCAGTCATTAGCTGTCCTCTGCCCTCAGAGTGTTGGTTCCCATCTACTGTTTTGATTTTAGAGTTTTTTAATACTGGTAGCCAGATTCTGTTCATTTTCATGGTTTCTTACTTTTTGTTGAAGTTGTCCACATGCCTGTGGATTTCAATGGCTTCTCTGTGTAGTCTGACATGATAGTTGTTGGAATGGAATGTATATTGTATTGTTTATACCACTGTTCACTGCTTTGAGTATATTTAAGTTAAAAAGCAGTATTTAAATAGAAACCACCACCACTATCACTATCATCATCACCACCACCATCATCATCTTGTCAGTAGCCTAAAGCAAGAAACACAATGATCTCTACACCAAAACAGGGCATGAAAAGGAACAACACATACAGTAGGAGAATTCAACATAGCAACATTTGCAAGACACCAGTGTTGTTAACTAATATTCCATTGTGGTCCTCACCCCAAAATGGTGGAATGAACCTCTTCTCCGTTGCTGCTCAAAACATGGGTTCTTAGGCCCCAACTACACTGCCATATAATGCTGTTAGAAATTGCATTATATGGTCAGTGTAGACTCATATAATGTAGTTCAATGAAGTTAAAATGACCTTCCAGGAAGGTCCGCACCTTTCCAGGCATTTTTTTTTACTGGATTAACTTGGGATATCATTTGGATGTTTCATGCTAATCCATTTTACAGCCCATGTTTTAGAGCTGTGTTGATGGGGCCTGTATTTTATTCCCCCCCCCCCCCAATTGAGAAATGTTTGTTTAGAAGCATTTTGAAAATCTAGGAAGATAAAATATTTTCATGGGTTCCCTACCTGGCTTTTTAAAAATTCTGCTACATAGCCTTTTTCTATATCCCTACAGTCCTTTCAAGTAGCTATGTTGCTTTTGGAACTAGTTTATATTTTTTCTAACCACAGAATCATCTATCCAATATTGGTTAATCTGTTCTGACCAACAGCACCAGTCAGGCAGAGTCTTTGTTACTTGTGCCTTTGCTTCCTGAGATCCTTAGAATGGAAAAGCTGAAATTGGGGTCTCGGGAATAAACATATCAACCAGAGAAATCAGCCATAGCAGAGAACTTGATGAACCAACCTGGACACAATATATTATTTGAGAACACAGAAATGCTTGATCACTCCAACAACTTTCATGTCAGACTACACAGAGAAGCCATTGAAATTCACAAACATTTGGACAATTTATTTATTTAGTTATTTACAGTGTTTATATTCCGCCCTTCTCACCCCGAAGGAAACTCAGGGCGGATTACAATGAACACATATATGGCAAACATTCAATGCCAACAGACAAACAACATACATTAGACAGACTCAGAGGCATTTTTAACATTTTTCCAGCTTCACGATTCCGGGCACAGGGGGAGCTGTTGCTTCACCGTCAAGTAGTGGCTGTACTTCCTCATTCCTTTCCTCATGTTTTGCTGGCAGTTTTTATGGTGTTGTAAATTATCCTCCCGCATAAAGCGTCCCTAAATTTCCCTAATTGACAGGTGCAACTGTCTTTCAGGGCTGCATAGGTCAACAGCAAGCCGGGGCTATTAATGGTCGGAGGCTTAACCCGACCTGGGCTTCGAACTCATGACCTCTCGGTCAGTAGTGATTTATAGCAGCTGGTTACTAGCCAGCTGTGCCACAGCCCGGCCCCTTCAACAGAAAGGAGGAAACCATGAAAATGAACAAAATCTGGCTACCAGTATTAAAAAACTCAAAAATCAGAACAGTAAATAAGAAGCAACACTCTGATACATGGGAACTAGGGCTCGGGCTGTGGTGCAGGCTGGAGAGCAGCTGCAATGAATCACTGCAATGAATCACTCTGACCAGGAGGTCATGAGTTCGAGACCCGCTCGGAGCCTATGTTTGTCTGTCTTTGTTCTATGTTAAAAGGCATTGAATGTTTGCCTATATGTGTAATGTGATCCGCCCTGAGTCCCCTTCGGGGTGAGAAGGGCGGAATATAAATGCTGTAAATAAAATAAATAAATAAACTAGGGGCAGTTAACAAAGAATGCCCCCAGGCAGAAAGTAGTTAGATGTAGCCATTCTATGCAAATTAGGGTGATTAACTGGAACATTCAAGCTAGCTTCCAACTGATAAGAGTTCTTCCCTCACCCTGGACTTCCCACAGATATATATAAATAGTCCTTGTTTAGTTTTTCCATACCTCAGAACCTCTGAGGATGCCTGCCATAGATGTGGGCGAAACGTCAGGAGAGAATACTTCTGGTACATGGCCACACAGCCCGAAAGACATACAACAACCCAACATTTTTAATGTTTTTAAATCTTTTTTTTCAATTTTCATATTGGCATTTTATTCTACCCCATTTGGGGGGCTAGGCAGGGAGAAAGGCAATATGTGCCGTATATACTCAAGTATCAACCGACCTGAATATAAGCCGAGAGAATAGGAAGGCAAGTGCACAGAGAGAGAGAGAGCTCTGAGAGTGGCTCAGCACAGGCATGCGCTCTCTCTGCACAACAACCATGCGGCCCTTCCTCTCCTGGGTTTCAAGGTGTGCTTGCCTTTTTCTTTTGGGTATATATACCATGATGTTCACCATTGTGTTAGCTCCTCTCCTTGTAAGCTTAATCTGCAGGCAGGAGACTGTGCATGCATATTTTCTGTGTCCGCAAATCTCATCTTCCTGCTTATCGCTTGTGTGGATAAAAAGGTAAAGGTTTTCCCCTGATGTTGAGTCCAGTCGTGACCGACTCTGGGGGTTGGTGCTCATCTCCATTTCTAAGCCGAAGAGCCAGCGTTGTCCATAGACACCTCCAAGGTCATGTGGCCGGCATGACTGCATGGAGCGCAGTTACCTTCCCGCCGGAGCGGTACCTATTGATCTACTCACATTTGCATGTTTTCGAACTGCTAGGTTGGCAGGAGCTGGGGCTAACAGCGGGCGCTCATTCCACTCCCGGGATTTGAACCTGGCACCTTTTGGTCCACAAGTTCAGCAGCTCAGCGCTTTAACACACTGTGCCACCAGGGGCCCCTTCTTTGTAAATTTGCACAGCAACCACATGCCCCTTCCTTTCCTCTTTCTCCTCTGTCTCTCAATCTGGGCACTTGCCTTTCTCTCCTCTCTCTCTCTCTCTCTCTCTCTCTCTCTCTCTCTCTCCTGGCTGGGTTACTGTGCAAGAGAGTGAAACAAGCGGGTGCCCTCTCTGCACAGCAACCCAGCTGGAGAGAGAGGGGGGGGAGAGGAAGGCATGACCCTCTCCTCTTGCATAGGACTCAGCTGGGTACAGAGAGGTGACAGTCCTGGTGAAGTGAGGGTCCCACCAGGACCTTCACTCAAGTATAAGTTGAGGGAGGCTTTTTCAGCCTTAAAAAAGTTCTGAAAAACTCAGCTTATACTCAAGTATATACGGTAATTCCTTTCTATAAGTTCAGTAAAAAAGCAAGATTTCTGGGAGAAGAGATGAGCACTGCAGGCTTTTCCTTCCTTACAGAATAGCCAGGATTCCTTTTGTGATACTGTTTATCTTCCTAATGGATCTTACATTCATTGAATTAGCTAATGATTTGTAAAACATGCCACATTTCAAAGGATCTTTTATTATTCAGGAGACAAATGGTTATTTAAGAGCTGAGGTTATTTGCCTGCAAGACCACTCTGAACATTGGAGATATAACTACAGTGCTTGCTAGAGTTCATATATATCTGAAACAACACATGCTCTTTTGTATTTTCCAACCAGCATACCAAGATATTTTTATTAATGAAATTATTATTAGTATTTTTGTTTTGAACTGTGAATTGATTAGTTCTCTGTTTTATGAGTCCTAGTCCTGCTGTATTCTGCATGCACGTGTAGATTTTACAACTAGCCATCCAGGCCTGCAATCTCCAACAGCCCTAGCCAAAGAGCTAGTTGTGAGAATTGTTGGAACTGAATTTCAAAAACGTCTGGAGATACTTGGACATACCTGTTCTACAAGTCAATCTATATATTTTCTGGACCGCTCGCAGTCTGGCTTCAGGCCTGGGTACAGCACCGAGTCGGCTTTGGTCGCCTTGATGGATGACCTCCGCAGGGAGCTGGACAGGGGAAGTGTGAACCTGCTGGTTCTCTTGGACATCTCAGCGGCTTTCGATACCATCGACCATGGTATCCTTCTGGGGAAGCTCTCTGGGATGGGGCTCGGTGGCACGGTTCTGCTGTGGCTCCAGTCCTTCCTGGAGGGCCGTTCCCAGTTGGTGAAGCTGGGGGACACCTGCTCGGACCCCTGGCCATTGACCTGTGGGGTCCCGCAAGGGTCTATTCCAGGGGTCCCCAAACTAAGGCCCGGGGGCCGGATGCGGCCCTCCAAGGTCATTTACCTGGCCCCCGCCCTCATTTATAATATAATATTTTTATATCCGTTTTAATAATATAATATATTGTATATACATATGATATTGATAATAATATTATCATTTTATACAATATACAGTAGAGTCTCACTTATCCAACATAAACGGGCCGGCAGAACGTTGGATAAGCGAATATGTTGGATAATAAGGAGGGATTAAGGAAAAGCCTATTAAACATCAAATTGGGTTATGATTTTACAAATTAAGCACCAAAACATCATGTTATACAACAAATTTGACATAAAAAGTAGTTCAATACACAGTAATGCTATGTAGTAATTACTGTATTTAAGAATTTAGCACCAAAATATCACAATGTATTGAAAACATTGACTACTAAAATGCGTTGGATAATCCAGAATGTTGGATAAGTGAGTGTTGGATAAGTGAGACTCTACTGTAATACTAATAATAATACCATATAATATTAATTATATGTTATATATTACATATAATATTACAGTATAGTGGTATAGTTCAATGTAGTAATATATAATGCTAATATTGTGCTATGCTAATAATATAATATACTGTATGTACATACAGCTGCTCTGAGTTCCCTTCGGGGTGAGAAGGGTGGGATATAAATGTAGTAAATAAATGTAGTAAATGAATAAATAAATAATTTTGGACTTAAGCTTGCCCAAAGTCTGAAATGACTTAAAGACACACAACAACAACAATCCTAATTAACCTGACTATCTCATTGGCCAGAAGCAGGCCCACACTTCCTATTGAAATCCTGATAGGTTTATGTTGGTTAAAATTATTTTCATTTTTAAATATTGTATTGTTCTTTCATTGTTATTGTTGTTTTTTGCACTACAAATAACATATGTGCAGTGTGCATAGGAATTTGTTCGTTTTTCCCCCCAATTGATAATTCGGCCCCTCAACAGTCTGAAGGATTGTGGACCGGCCCTCGGCTTTAAAAGTTTGAGGACCCCTGGTCTATTCTATCCCCATGCTATTCAACCTCCGCATGAAACCGCTGGGAGAAGTCATCCGGAGTTTTGGAGGGCGTTGCCATCTCTACGCAGATGACACGCAAATCCACTACTCGTTCCCATCTGACTCCAAGGAAGCCCCTCGGATGCTGAACCAGTGCCTGGCCGCTGTGGCGGACTGGATGAGGAGGAACAAGCTGAGGATCAATCCTGACAAGACAGAGGCCCTCCTGGTCAGTCGCGCGTCGGATCGGGGTATTGGGTGGCAACCTGTGCTGGACAGGGTCGCACTTCCCCTGAAATCACAGGTCCGCAGTTTGGGGGTCCTCCTGGACTCAGCACTGACGCTTGAGGCGCAGGTGTCGGCGGTGGCCGGGAGGGCCTTCGCACAACTCAAGCTTGTGCGCCAACTGCGACCATACCTTGTGAAGTCTGACTTGACCACAGTGGTGCATGCCTTAGTTACCTCTAGACTGGACTACTGTAATGTGCTCTACGTGGGGCTTCCCTTGAAGACGGCCAGGAAACTACAATTGGTCCAGCGCTCGGCTGCCAGGTTAATTACGGGGGCGAGTTACAGGGCGAGATCTACTCCCCTGTTCAAGGAGCTCCACTGGCTGCCTTTTATTTTCCGGTCCCAATTCAAGGTGTATACCATCACATATAAAGCCCTAAACGGTTTGGGACCCACCTACCTTCGTGACCGTATCTCCTACCACAAGCCTACACGATCCCTTCGTTCATCAGGGGAAGCTCTCCTGTCCCCACTCCCGATATCCCAGACCCGCCTTGTGGGAACAAGGGAGAGGGCTTTTTCTGCTGTGGCCCCCCGATTGTGGAATTCTCTGCCCGCGGAGATTAGGCAAGGCCCCACACTAGCAGCCTTCAAGAAAGACTTGAAAACATGGCTCTTTCGCTGTGCTTTTGGAGAGTAACCATTTTATATTTCTTTTCCGTTGCTCCCCCAATATCTATCCTCCAGAATACCCCACTCCCTTATGACCCTGTTCGCTGTGGTTTTTATTTTTATGTCTGTCTCACCCCGTGTTTTAACTTAATGTTCATGTGGTCTGCCCTTGTTTTTATTGTCTCCTTGTTTTATTTTGTAATGGATATTATTTACTGTATTTCTTATTATATTGTGTTGTGCTGTTCTTTTATATGCTGTTTACATTGTATTGTTTTGGGCATGGCCCCATGTAAGCCGCCCCGAGTCCCCGTTGGGGAGATGGTGGTGGGGTATAAATAAAGTATTATTATTATTATTATTATTATTATTATTATTATTATTATTATTATATTATGGATCCTAAAAATCATATACATTATGACTGTATTTGCCATGTACACATATCAGTTATTTTCCTTCAATAGACAGGACTGTGATGAGGAAAGTAGAGGGACATGGCAAAAATGTAAAGGTCAGAAAGTGTGACAGCCCTTTGAATGACCTTTAATGCATGCCTCAATGCCATTGGCTGAGGGCCTCATCCCTTTCATGATGGAAGCTTGGATTGGATGAGCTATGTGTCCATCATGAGAGAACAATATGCACTCTCTCTGTATATGGAGGGGTGTGCCCCCCCCCCACTGATAGTGTGAATGACTCCTCCTGCCACAGAGCAGTGGTGGCAGTGGCAAGAATGGGCTTAAGCTAAAGCCAGGCCAAGTATGAGGAAGAGATCAGGATGGGGAGGGGAGTGTGTGCATGGCTGCAAGAAGGGCAGGAGCATGATGTGCATGAGGCGGACATTCTTCAATCACCGTTGTGGAGGAGAAGAAAGGTAACAAAAATGTGTGTGATTTTTGGGGTTGGAAGGAACAGGTTAATAGTATTTCAATGGGATATTTTAATTGGACATACAAGCAAATTGCGTTACAAGCTTGGTCACAGAATGAATTGAACTCATATGTCAAAGTATTACTTTATTTGGAACTACTGTTTCCAGTTCTTTCTGTTTTGATGTTACCTGCAGATTCCCAGGATTGCATTCAAACTCATTCTTAAAATATCCCAGGTTCCCCTTATTTCTCATCTTCTGATACCTCCCCCTTCCCTTTATTATTTGTCACATCTAAACTCACCCAACTTTCCTGAAATTTATTTTGAACAATTTTCATTAGGCTTTCTGTATTCAGGAATTATGCCAGTGATGGCCAACCTATGACACGCGTGTCAGCACTGACACGCCTAGCAATTTTTGCTGACACACTGCCGCATGCAGATTGACTGGATGAGTATGTCTTTTGTGGCCAAATTTGGTGTGATTTGGTCCAGTGGTTTTGTTGTTTACTCCATGGGAATTATGTGTGTGTATAATATCATTCTATTATTACTCTATTATTATTGTAGTATATTATCATATTATTACTATTATATTATATTATTCATTATTCATGACTACATTGAAACTAGAATAGAGAGAAATCAGCATGGAAACTGCAAGAGTTACCATAGATTGTTGTACATGGAAATAATGGTAGTAAATAGTTTTTGATTTATTGAATACAGTTATATATTACAATTATATATTTTTGTTGTTTAAACTATACATATTGCGAAATTGTGGTTTTTTTCTCGAAGTGACACACCACCCAAGTCATGTTAGGTTTTTTGATGAGTTTTGACACACCAAGCGCAAAAGGTTGCCCATCATTGAATTATGCCATACAAATATTACAGTAGTTAAATATTAGACTCATTTTCCTTTATGTCTGTTTAATGTGTTTCCTGGAAAGAATATCTGTGTTTACTGGTAGGATTTATCTAAGCTAGTTCTGGGATTATATAAATAGAATGCCAAATAGAGAAATATTTCATTTCAGAAAAATACTGAATTAAATTTAATTAAACTAACCTGGGAAGTACGAATGAAAAATTATTGGCAATGCCACAATTTCTCAGGAAATAGTTTGAAATGAAGAAAACTTCATGGGGATCTCCCCAAAAAAAAATCAGTATGTACAGAAAGAAAACCTGAGAATTTTAGGGGAAAAAATTCTCATCTGGAGGGTGGTAAGCACAGTCCTAATTATTCCCCTGTTGTCTCAGTTTTTAATTCCTTTTAATGTCCCAGTTTTTGCTCCATTTAATGTCCCAGTTTTTCTCTCTTCTTCCACTTAGTCCTCAGCTTACTTCAATTGTGCAAACTTAACTCAAAGTGAAAAAGTACTTTGCAATTAATTAACTCAACAGAGAGATGAAAGGAGCTGGGGTGGAGTTTTGCCTTTCCCTATAAGCTGAGTAAAAAGCAAACTTCTGCAGCCTCCCCTAGCTTGTGTGTTTTTCCATATTAATATTTTCTGCTATTTTGATGATCCTCTGATGCTGCTTGGCTGTCTGTCCTGGTTTTCATCTGTGACGTAAAGAAAGGTATGCAGTTATTAACCTGAGATTAGTTAAAGGAAGTATCATTCATTGTTAAAATACAGTAGAGTTCCAGTTTTTCAGCTTCCCGTTATCCGACCTACCGTATTATCCGATGTGCAGCCCAGGGTGCTTGCTGGAGGGACGAGATGTGGCTGGAGCAGACTTTCTCTCCCAGAAAGCAACCAGTTTAGAGAAGCCTGCCGCATATTGCTAGGCAGCCACATGCGGCGGGGCTTCTCTAAACCGGTTGCGTGCTTGCCAGGAGAGACGAAGTTCGTCCCTCCCAGAAAGCACCCGGTCCTTTGGAGAAGCCCTGCCACATGTTGCTAGGCAGTAATATGTGATGGGGCATCTCTAAGCTTGCCTGCCGGGAGGGTTGAGGCTTTTCCCTGCTGGCAAGCACACGGCTTGCCGTGATGGATAATAGTGCCTCCCTATTAGCCAACAGTTTCGGTTATCAGACATTCGGCCCGCCTGTTTATGTCGGATAACCAGAACTCTATTGTAGCAGTACTTATAACAGATTACTTTTTGGAGTAATAAAGGCAAAATGACGTAATACTTTATTACTTTATTATCCATATATTAAAACGTAAGATTTCTGTGTAGCATGCTCAATATTAGTCCAGGTTTAATTTCTTATCAGTATACAGACAAAATGAATACCAGCTATAAAGTTACATACCAGGGCCTATGTGACTTGTGAGGATTAGACTGGACTAGATTTATTTATTTATTTATTTATTTACAACATTTCACCCGAGGGGATTCAAGGTGGCTTACAACACCCAGCAAGATTCAATGCCAAACACTTAAGCAGTCCATCAAACTAAAAATCCCCTTACGGATGCACCTTAAATTTTCAGCATGTGCAATTGCTGCATTTTCTACTTATTCCATATAACCATTAGGGCATTATTACTTCCACAAACCTTAAGAAATACTTCATACTGAAGTGGAATTGCTTCTCCTAGGGTCCTTCTATGCTATAGAATTAGTATAGTTTGATACCACTTTGATTGCCATGAATTAGTGCTATGGAATTTTAGATTTTTAGGCATAGCACTCTTTGACAAAGAAGGCTAAGGCCTTGTAAAACCACAACTCCCATGATTCCATACCTTTGAGCCATGACAGTTAAAGTGATGCCAATCTGCATTAATTCTACCATGGAGATGCATCATAAGTCTCACGAGGAATGATTAGCAGTCCATGTTGGATCCAACTTTATTTAGAGAAGGAAATTGCAAATAACAATAATATTACAAAAAATGAACACGTAAAGCTAGTCTAGGACTTCTGAATTCAGAATGACAGAGTTTTGGAGCACAATACTCCTCACGATTGTGTTAAAAAACAAAGTATGGATCGTCAATGTTGCAATTCCAGAATGAATAAGAAGCAACTGGAAAAGCTGACATGATACAAGCAGGCCTGTAGCGAGGGGGGGGGGGGGTTAGGGGTTCAAACCCCTCCCGAAATTTTTCAAGTTATAAAAAAAAATCTCGTTTACTCATGAATTTTAACTGGTTAACCAAATCCCCATGCTAAGTCTATGAGATGCAAAACATTAAGAGTCCCTCCAGGCACTATCTCAAGCAGATATTGACAGGTTTGTAGCAGCGGGGGGGGGGGGGGGGGAGGGGTTCAACCCCCCCCCCCCGAAATTTTCAAAACCCCTCCCGAAATTTTTTTCTGGCTACGGCCCTGGATACAAGGATTTAAAGATTGAACTGCAAAGACACTGGCACAAGCCAGTAAAAGTGGTCCCAGTGTGATCGGCACACTGGGTGCAGTGCCTGCACTTGAAAACAATCCGTGCTGACAAAATTACCATCTATCAGCTGCAAAAGGCCACCTTACTCGGATTTGCACGCATTATTCGCAAATATATCACATAGTCCTAGACCGCAAGTGTCCAACATATGATCCAATACAGCAGCCAGCATAGTGATCTTGTATAATAATAATAATAAAAACAGGATCCAGGAGTGTCTACATGACACTACAGTAAATGTTTTATCCTCGACTACTGAACTTGGCCATGCAGGAGCCAAGGGTGAAATGTCCTTCTCGGTATGCAGCCCCATACTCCTCTGTATGGGGCCGAATGTGGCCGCGTGTAATTGAAAATGGCTACGCGTCTCAGTGCTGACATGCGTGTCATAGGTTCACCATCATGAGTGTTGAAGCTACACCTTTAGAGGCCTCTCATTCATAGGGTCACATTAGGTCAAAGTCAACATGATAGTTGTTAACAATATCAATCCCACTGCTGCTATATTTGTGTTTACTCAGATATACATTCCACTGGTTTCAATTCAGCTTATTCTTAGGCAAGCATTGGTAGAACTATAGCCTTATTATACAAGTTATATGGAGATTTTTTAATAAAAACTTTTTCATTATCATTAGACCTTGATATGAATGCCACCCCTTTGCTGCTGAATGAAGAGGGAAAACCTCAAAGAGTGCGACATTCCACTCACCCAGATGAATGGTTGCAAAAACAGTTTTGCATGACAAGAAGTCATCAACTTAACACCAGCATTTCAGAAAAAGATGCTTTGTTTTCAATATCAGAAGGAATTCACTGGCTTATTGTTTTTGGAAGCTGCCTGCTCCGCACATAATTACCATGGTATGAAAAAGTGCGAATGAAGGGTGAGAGCAATAAATGTCAATCTGATTGGCTTTTGTAAACAGAAAAAGCAGATTGAAAGAACAAGAAAAAACAACTTTCATAATGTCTTCCTGTCCCCACACCCTCTATTTGCAATAAGGATGGCACCCTTACAGGGATGTTGTAAAGATTACAAAAATAATGACTATGATCACTTAGACAAGATAATATCACTACAAATTTTAGTACAGTTAATTGCTCAATGTATATTATGAAAAGTACACCAAATAATTATAGCTTTTAACTTTTTCGGATGTTCAATTGAAAATGGCAAAGTATGTCTCTTCACCGCAGTTATAGCACTTTGATGACATTTTGCAATGGTGCCATCATATGGATCCTGGGATTTGTCATTTGGTTTGTTACATAGAATTCTCTGCTGTAGTTTGAAGTCTTCCATCAACTGCAAATTCAAGAATTCCATAGGCTGATGTCATGGGAGCATAACTGGCACCAAACTACATACTGAGAAAGCTGTTAAATTAATGACACTGTATAACTGAGAACATGCTGTCATGCCGGTCACATGACCTTGGAAGTGTCTACGGACAATACTGGCTCTTCGGCTTAGAAATGGAAATGAGCACCAACCCCCAGAGTCGGACGCAACTGGACTTAACATCAGGGGAAACCTTTACCTATAACTGAGAACATTTTTAGATTATGGGTTGAGCAAACCACATAATGGCAGGGTAGACTAAGGTTGGGTTATATCTCCTTCACTCTAGTAGCCCCTTCATTGTGGTACCCAGTGGCATCTCTGATCCAGTTTTTATCTTTTAGCAAGCTGCTGTTCATACATTATGATTATATTATTATTATTATTATTATTATTATTATTATTATTATTATTGACACAACAACATAGTATGACACAGCAAACAACATAGATATGCTGGATTTCGTGTCACAAAACCAGTCGAACACTTCCCAAGTGTTTAGGACTGTGTGATGTATTTTTGGATGATGCGCGCAGATCCCAGTAGGGTGGCCTTTTGCAGTTGGCAGATCGTAATTTTGTCAATGTTTATTGTTTCCAAATGCCGGCTGAGATCTCTTGTGCCTAATCATGTCCTGATTATAAAGCTTTGACAGGAATATTTGTCTGAGTAGCAGGAAATTTCCCAAGAGCCATGAGGAATCTATTTGGATTCATAAGCCTCCGGGGGTGGACCATCTTAATGGGTCTTTCATCTTTGCAGAGGTTCTGAGTCTCAGCCAGTCTAAACCTGACCAGATAATAATCTGTCCATGACAATGGTGCCACAGAGAGCTCTTCCATTGCCAGATTATCATCACCCCTACCCTCTGTACGAAATACAAGTTCTAGAGTGTGTTCAACAGCATGTTTGGGGCCAGATACCAATCAGGACAGAACCATGGTTGTCAAGGCAGACATGAAGTCCTGAGCCACTCTCGACAGGGCAGTCTCGGCATGGATGTTGAAATCATAGAATCATAGAGTTGGAGGAGACTTCATGGGCTATCCAGTCCAATCCCCTTCCAAGAAGCAGGAAAACCACATTCAAAGCACCCTGACAGATGGCCATCCAGCATCTGTCTAAAAGCCTCCAAAGTAGGAGCCTCCATCACACTCTGGCGCAGAAAGTTCCACTGTTGAACAGCTATGATAAGTCCTCCAGTACTATGAGCCATGAAGACGCCAACATCAATCCTGAGATCACCTTGGCTAACTCATGAAGGGAGACTGTTGAGTAGCAGGGTGGGAAGTGAACCAACAGAATCCCTGTTCTGTCCTGGCTCCCCACCTTTAGGTAAACACACTCAAAGAGTGCAGACTGAGGGGTAGGGCACCTGGTCAGGGGGATGTTTTCCCAATAGGCCATTATAACTCCACCTCCCCACCCTCCAGGTTTCACCTACTGCTGCAAAAAGAATCCTGATGGGCAGAGCAGAGTGAAATTAACTCCCCCAGTCTCATCCAGCAAGGTCTCTGTAATACATGCCAGGTTAGCATGCTCCTTCTGGATCAGGTCCTAAATGGCAGCTATTGTCAGAGTCCTGCCCAGTGAGTTCCTGTAAAGCAGCCAAGCACAGAAACATAGCCCAGGGGCAGTCCGAGGTCAACACAGCTGAAGAGGGTAAACTGTAAGCCCATTCCAATATTCAAAGCCACGTTATCTCACTAACACAATTTCTAAAAAATAGTTCACAATCCATAATCCAAGATCCAAAGTACAGTCTATCTTTCAAGGATTCAAGGCACAAGGCACAAGACACAATACTTCAGGCTGAAGCTCAAAAACTGCAGAGCTCCCACTTGCTGGCCCTCTTCTCAGACAAATGACTAGACCTCCACACTTGAATCCGATTTGTCCTTAATTGTAGCCAGTCCAAAATACTTAAGCCCTGATCTCCCAACTCAAGGTCCCAATCCTGCCCTTACTATGAGCCCAGAGGAGCAGTAAGTCTTTCATTGTCTACTTGGGATTGCTGTTGTTCCTGTTCCAAAGTAATGGGCTCTTCAGTGTCTGGCTGCACATGATCTTGATCTATTTTAGAGCCCACCTCAAATACTGAGAGAAATAATCCTCCCCCACCTCATTTTCAGCACTAGCCATGACAGCTGTTTTGCCATTTTCAAGAGAAAGGCACGTCAAGCAAATCCTTGTGATGGCTGCCTTCCCTCTGCAAATTTATGTCCTGAATATGAAACACCATGTGAATCCACAATAGGTCTTGACAGTCAGTTATAGTTCCACCACCAAAACTATCTCTGAAAGAAAATTGTGCTTGGCCATGAGTGATCACTCAAAGCATAATTATTAACTACAGTATATTGGCACTGTTGTTATTAAGCCTCAGCCCATTGTTATTGTGTACTCCTCAGCCCACTCTTCCAAAATATTGCATAAATCATACATTAAGTCACTGAATTAGCAATAGAATCTAGAGATATTTTGATGATGATGTCAGTTCATGATTCATTGATATGTTTCAATGGATTTTAGTACCAATGCCCACTAATTTAGTGGAAGCATTTCATGATTGCCACACTGTTAGAGTAGCTTTGGTTTAGTTTTCATTTTAATCTAAGTCTATATATACAGGGTGTTCGAAAAAGAACTCTCTAGTTTTAATGTATTTATACTTAAAACTAGGGAGTTATTTTTCAAACACCCTGTATTGTACAATATAGGTGTTTCATAAGAAAATGCAATTGTTCTTAAAGTCTTTTGGATAATAAAGTGTTTACTATTCAATAAAACTATTCATATGGGTGAAAACCAGACAACTACAGAACCTGAGGCAATGCTAAAATGTTTCAGTAGGAAAAATATTATCTTCCTATTTTTAAAACAATATTCTGTGTTGATTAGTTGATTAAATGTGTTTATTCAATTACTTCCCAATTTTTCAACTGGATAGTTTTCATGGAAATTTCTGGAAATTTCTTTTAAAAATATATAATTATTAGTAGAAATATTTAATACAGTAATAAAAAGAAAATGGGAATATTGGGGATGGGGACGGTACTTTGGGGTAAAGCTATTGGGAATTACTACCTATGCGGAAGTATTTATTACCTAAGGATATAAGGTATGGCAAGGAAGGTATTGGGGATTTGTTGGCTTCCAATTTTCTTCATTGTGCTTCAAAAAGCTTAGTTTGTCTCTTTTTTAGCTTATTCTTCACCCATTTGTATTTTCTCTCAGTGTGAACAGTTTTTCTATATCTCTTTCTTATATTGTCATTGTCATTTTTTCTCATTTTAAATATTATTTGAAAAGTGACCAGTCCGGTTTTTTTGGCATTGTCTTGGTAGTTAATAATAGTGTCAATTCGTCCATGCTCATTATGTTGGCGAAATGCAATAGCCATTAATCAATTGTTGGGACTTCTTTTATTTTTCAATATCTTGTATAAATTATTCTGACCGCTGAAACAAAATAATTTTAAAAATTGTCCTTGTTTTTATCTAACTTCATATGCATTATACCTAGTAGGAAGTATTCCAGTTTCAATTGGAAACTTATTCCCAATATTTTCTGTATTTTTTCCTGTATGTTCTTCCAATAATTATTTGCTAGTTTGCAAGACCACCACATGTGGTTAAAAAGTATCCACATGGGTTTCACATTTCCAACATTTATCTGGTGTGTTTTTGTAACATTATGCCGATTTTTGGGGAGTTATATACCACTGGTACATCATTTATACCAGTTTTCTTTCAGATCATATGCTTTTGTATATTTTAATTTATTATTCCATATTTCTTCTCACTCTTCCATCTTAATTGAATGCCCCACATTGGCTGCCCATTTGATCATACAGTCTTTTAAGTGTTCGGTTTCTGTTGATCATTTTAGTAGTATCTCAGATTTTTTTTATAACCTTTTCTAGTAAGATTATATAATCCCATATGGATTATTTTTCTGAAAATCCTGTTTTCTTGCCTTTGTTAAAATATTATTTTAATTGTCAGTACTGGAACTAGGAAATGTGATGCGGCTGCTAAAAAAGCCAATGGGATTCTGGCCTGCATCAATAGGGGAATAGCGTCTAGGTCCAGGGAAGTTATGCTCCCCCTCTATTCTGCCTTGGTCAGACCACACCTGGAATACTGTGTCCAATTTTGGGCACCACAGTTGAAGGGAGATGTTGACAAGCTGGAAAGCGTCCAGAGGAGGGCGACTAAAATGATTAAGGGTCTGGAGAACAAGCCCTATGAGGAGCGGCTTAAAGAGCTGGGCATGTTTAGCCTGCAGAAGAGAAGGCTGAGAGGAGACATGATAGCCATGTACAAATATGTGAAGGGAAGTCATAGGGAAGAGGGAGCAAGCTTGTTTTCTGCTGCCCTGCAGACTAGGACACGGAACAATGGCTTCAAACTACAGGAAAGGAGATTCCACCTGAACATCAGGAAGAACTTCCTCACTGTGAGAGCTGTTCGACAGTGGAACTCTCTCCCCGGGGCCGTGGTGGAGGCTCCTTCCTTGGAGGCTTTTAAGCAGAGGCTGGATGGCCATCTGTCGGGGGTGCTTTGAATGCGATTTCCTGCTTCTTAGCAGGGGGTTGGACTAGATGGCCCATGTGGTCTCTTCCAACTCTACTATTCTATGATTCTATGATTCTATGATTCTATGAAATGCTTTTGTGTGTTTTATGGATTTTTTCTTGAGTTTTTATTGTGTAATTTCCATTTTGTTTTTCTAAAATTTCCTTATATGTAGGGCATTTTCCCCAACCCAATTCTCCTCTTTGCATTGCTTCCAAGGGCAAGATCCATAATGGAGTTTTTGAATAGAACCCAGAATTATATTTTCCCAAAGTTTAATTAGGACCGATCTTATGAAATAGTTTCCAAAGTTCTTTTCAATTTTCTTCCTCTTGTACCACAAGTACACATGCCAAGGTCTAAGATCAAAACCTTCCAATGTTAAAATCTTGGTTTTATTTACTTTTGTCCACTCTTTTATCCAGAGAAGTCTACAGGCCTCGTAATATAATTTCAAATCTGGTAGGCCAAAGCCATCTCTTTTTTCTCATCCATTAAATCTATAAATTTTATTCTTGATTTTTTTTCTTGCCAAACTCTTAAAAATTTGGACATTTCTTAATATTGGATTATTTTGAAATAGGAATAGCATTTTTGGAAGAACATTCATTTAATTGCTGCTCTTCTTCCGATTAGAGATGAATTTAAATGTTTCCAATTCTCCAGATCTTTTTTTTATTTCCTTCCACTTTATTTCAGAATTTTTCTAGAGTTGTGAATTCTTAGCCATTATGTTAAAGACTAAATATTTGATTTTAGTTCCGTCATTTCTTTTAACATCTCTTGTCTCTTCTTTGTCATGTTTTTGTTTATAGCATCGTTTTCTTTCTGTTTGAGTCCTAAAAGTCTCCTGAATTCTTCAGTGTTATTTAACCATTTTTGTATTTTTCCAGTCAATTTCTGGATATTTCTAATTCTACAGAGTGAATGAAGCAAGGACTAGGCATGGAAAAACATATTTGCCTGCTTTTGTTTATGAAAGGTCTGTGAATGAATGCGATGTTTGGATCCTGATATATAGCTTAGCCCAATAGGAAGTCTTCATGTCTGATTTAAGATGGTTCTACACAGGTGTTAAAATGCAGCTCCAAGCTGTCTCAAGGGCAGGGTGTCCACAAAATGTACACCCTCAATATGTGCTGTAGAACATATCGAGCAAGAAACAGCATGTTAAGAAAAACTCACTGGAAATTCCAGAAAATCCACTGAATCTGATCACCTTATATCCCATGCAGAGTTGGACTTGAGTGGAGGACAGAACTAGAACTCATGTATTTAAAAAACCTAGAAACACCGCTGCTGCCCATGAGTGCTGGACATGGTGATGTCCATCAGTGCATAAGGACAGATGAAAAACTATGCATGGATTCACTAGATCGGCATTTAGCAGATCTTTGTGACTACAGTTTCAGCGTCCATCTCAGACCTGCACAACCTGTGTTTGGGTCTCCAACTCCAAGAAGCCTAGCCAGCTTGTCTAATGGTCACAAATTCTGGGAGCTGAAGTCCAAAACCCCTGGGGGGCCATAGGTTGTGCAAGCCTGCTTCAACTGGTTCCTGTGGTGTCTGTATAAGCATTCCACAGCAAACCATCTCACTTTAATCCATATCCTGAGTCAGTTGAGATGGTTGTGTAGAACCACCCTTAATAAGCAGTAACTCCTTCATAATACATAGCACAAGAGTCAGAGGGAATCATAATAATGTTAAAAAGTGGGAAAGCACATTTGTACAGCAATGATTATCAGTGGGGTAGCTATGGGTATGTGCCACTCTAAGTGAAATTTCCTTTCAGTCCCCAAGTTTCTTAAATTGCATTAACTTAAAACTTCACTTGAAAACTTAGAAATGCATTTTAGACATTGAAAAAAGGGGACAAGGAGCAAAGTTGCCAAATGCAAGCATAGCAAATATAAGAATTGACTAATTCCAATTATGATCTCAACTGCCACAGCTCTACCTTCCAAATCTTTAAATTTTAGTTCCGTGGGAATGTCCTTATTAATGTATGTAACTAACCCCCTTTTTTTCTCCTGGTCAGCCAAATAAAATTCTTTTCCAATTGCACTATTTGCCAAATGTGCCACATGTCTCTGGGTTATATGAGTCTCCTGGAGTGCCACGATATCAAATCTCCCTTTCTTCATCTGTTTCATAATTGCTTTTCTTTTATTTGGGAAATTAAATCCATTAATATGGTTTGAAAAACATTTTGTCGTGTGAATTCACATATCATTTTGGTTTCTTTCATCTGTGGGTGTATCTTCTATTTCTACTTCTTCTTCGTTGTTGTCAGTATCCATTGAGTCCAATTCATTTTTTGTTTCCGGATCTTCAGGGGAGTGGTATCTGGCTCTCTTCTGTTTATTCCCTCTGTTTTTGTAAGAAATCAGAGATATTAATTGGTCTCATTTATCTATTGAAGTGAAGTTCCTGTTACTTATTTATATTACACTACAGAGTAAACTTTGGTCCAGAAGTCATGGTAAAGATTCTATTTATTTACATTTACAACCTCCAACACTCTTGACATTATTGAACTCAATGGCCAGTTCAGATGGTTTCCATGCATGACCCATGACTGGGATGATCTACACTGTTTTGTCCTTTTGTCTAGTTGTAAAATATTTGGGGTTGGTACTGGCAACAGAGAAATTCTCAATATTATTACCACCTTTTTTCACTTCACTTGAAGACAAAAATAGACAATGTGTGCTTCATTTCCCTCCTTGGTACTACTTTACATTTCCATGCAAAGTGCATTTTGCTTTCTGTTTATTCAAATGCAAATGTGCCTGCATTGCAAATAGTTCCACAGCCTGCTTTTCTGTTTAAACTGTGGGATGCATATATCGCCATGTCCACTGTGCCAGTTAGTGGCTGTGATTATGAATTTTTCCCTAGGTCCCTCTATAGATGGCTAACACACAAAGTAGGAGGAGATTCATTAGTTTCTCAAAGCAGTAGGTACTAATTGTTGAGTACTGCACAGGAGGTTTTGGGATGAAGTAGGATAAGAATGAAGCACAACACAAAATGGTCATTTCTATGTAGACCCTATGTTAGGGAAAGCTGAAGAAACTACCTTTTAATTTAGTATAAACACAGAAGTGGACCATACTGTCTTTCCTGCATATAAGCTAGCACTGTCTACACTATGTTAAAGCACACTGCTACATGCATTGTGATCCCAGATATCTGGGCTCCAGGGCTAGCCCTGCTATTGAGACAGAATGAAATTGTTTCCTTTGGGCATCAGATTTTGGGTGTGATGAAAAAGCAGCAAATTCTTCATTATTAGCAGTACTTTGGAAAGTAACTTGAGGCTAGGAAAGAGAACACCAAAGATTTAGGGATGTCCAAAAAAACCCACTTTGTGTTTTTATTACATTTTTACTGCCAAAGAAGAAATTGTCCTTCTGGAATTTTTTTTTATCTTAAAGAAACATGACTAACTTTGTTTACAATCCCTCACAAAGGAGAAAATACCTTTCGCCATATCCAAACACAATGATAGAAGTGGACTACACATGATGGACCAGACAGGGAGGAAGTGGAAGGAAGACTATTCCATTGAGTTTTATGCTAGCCTTCTTATCACATGCAACGCTCTGCTAGTGGAACAATCAAGAATGGATCATATATCCAGCGCTACACAATTATCATAGCTAAACAGTAAGAAATGTATTCAAATGTGATGCCAAAAATGTATTTTGAAAGCAATAGGATGAAATAGTGACACTGGGATGAAAATATACTCCCAGAAAAGGATATTTTAAGAGGCTGGAAAAATGCAAACAGTACCCAGTTTTTAATCCAGAAAGACAGAACTTGCCGTATTCACAAATATTTATGCATTAATGAATTTATAATAAAAGTAAATGAATAAATAGTTCTCCTTCAAGAAGTAATTCTGTAGTATTAGTAGCATTCTCCTTAAACAGTTCTCAATTAATGCAGGCCTGTGTGGTGTCCATAGTGCTGCCCTATTTCTCAATGACATGAAATCTTGGGGGTTGTAGTTTTACTCCATCTTTAACTTTCTCTTCCAAAAAGTGTTCAGCAAACTATAAATTCCAAGATTCCACAGCATTGAGTCATGGCAATTACAGTGGTGCCAAACTGAATTAATACTACAGTGTCGATGTACCCAGGGTCTCTTTAACAGAAGGGCCTGTTAATAAAGATTAGGATTAGGAAAAAAATGCATCACATGAATCTCATGCTAGCTAGTGAAAACTAGTGCAGTAAGAGCTGTGAGGGAACTGAGATATGGGATTAGGAAACAATTTAACAAGAACAGAGAAGAATACAAATTGAATGAAAAGGAATAGATTGGGCTCGTTTGCTTAACCAATTACAGATCCACCTAACCATAGTTTTGCCTAGCCCACATTTGACTAGCTTGTTTGCCAGAAGGTCATGGGGGACCTTATCAAAGGCCTTACTAAAATCCAGATATGCTACATCCACGGTGTTCCCTGCATCTACCTAGCTCGTAACTCTATAAAAAAAGATATCAGATTAGTATGGCATGATTGTTTTTGATAAATCCATGTTGATTATTAGCGAAGACCACATTTGTTTCGAAGTGTTTGCAGACCACTTCCTTAACAATCTTTGCCAGAATCTTGTCTGGTATCAACGTGACGCTGACGGACACTAATTGTTTGGGTCGTCCTTTTTTCTCTTCTTAAAGATAGGGACCACATTTGCCCTTCTCCAATCTGCTGGGACTTCTCCTGTTTTCCAAGAACTCTCAAAGATGATTGCCAGTGGTTCCAAAATAACCTCTGCAAGTTCCCTCTTGGATGTAGTTGATCTGGCACTAGGGACCTGAATTCATTTAAGTTCAGTAAAAGGAGAAGGATAGCATCATAACAATCAATGTCTGTTAAATGGGAAATGCTGACGAAGCATCTGGTGTCCTGAGTCAGCTACTGTTAACTTTAGCAGTAGCTCCTGGGACTCCTTGCTTGCAACCATTCACTTTCCTCAACTGGTTTTTCTCTTGGGTTTTGTTTGTTTGTTTGTTTTTGGTATTTTGGGGGGGGGGGTTAGACATTGGACTGATTTTATTTAATGTACTTTTTCTTACACTATTTTCCTTTTCTTATGTGAATCATTTCTCTATCCTTTCCATCAACTTTCTGGATTACCTGCATATGACATGGACCGACTTGGGTTACCTATAGTTGGTCCCATTATAATAACATGTCTTTCTGAGCATTTGCAGCCTGCTGCCACAGAGCAAATAGTGGGTAGAGACTAAAAACATGTGGTGATTATGTTGCACAGAAAATAAATATTCTTCATACATTCAGATGCATTCAAAACATTCATTTAAGTCTTCACTTCCAGTTGATCAGCATCTCCTGCTAAAATAAACATAATCTAAGCACTTCCTGTTAACCGTTAATACCGTTCCTTATTAATCTATATCTATATCTATTATATCTATATCTATACACATAATAAAAGTGAAAAATGTGTATGTGTGTATGTGGCAGACATGTCCAGCCTTCCGCCTCCACAAACAGCTATAGTTCCCACTGAGCAGGAGACACTAATGCCCCTCCCTCCAAGAGACAATGCAGGTTATAGTGAGTGCCATGAACATGTAGCCCAAACCCTGCCAGTGTCCTCCACAAACACCATCCTGCCCACCATCCAAGTGAAGGCTTTCATGCAGGGACCATTTCATCCTAGATGTTCTGTTTTTCCTCCAGAATGGACATCCCAGGGTTCCTTATTTTGCAAGACCCTGCCCACTGCCTCTCTCTTAACCCTTTCCTACCCTTTCCTCAGGGCCGTAGCCAGAAAAAATTTTTTTGGGGGGGTTTGAAATTGGGGGGGGGGGGTTGAACCCCTCTCCCCCCCCCCCCCCCCGCTACAGGCCTGTCAATATTTGCTTGAGATAGTGCTTGTAGTTCTGGAGGGACTCTTAATTTTTTTGTGTCTCATAGACTTAGCATGAGGAGTTGGTTAACCAGTTAAAATTCATGAGTAAACCAGGTTTTTTTAACCTGAAAAATTTCGGGGGGGGGGGGGGGTGAACCCTTAACCCACCCACCCACCCACCCCCCACCCACCCTCCGGCTACAGCCCTGCCTTTCCTATGCTGGCACACAGTTAACACAGGAATTAAGCCAGCTGAACAAGAGGTTTGGGGGGGAATTCACCATGATTTCCAGAGAGCACTGAGAACTCAACCTACAGTGGACCTGGACCACACTTGCCATGGGTGATGGAACTTGCAGTACCTTCACTGATACTGTGACCCCCACTGACAATGGACTGGGATCAAACTTGGCACAAAGAAGCTCCATGATGAACTGAACATACTGCAGAGGTTAATGGGAATGAACCTTCATTTAGTGTAAGGTTGCCTTTAGTTGTAAATGACTTGAAGGCACAGATTTATTCAGGCTTGGGGCCTAATATGCATAAACTAAGTACTCACAAAGTGAATAATGGTACTTCAGAATATATACTAAGCTGCCAGGTATAAATGTTGAGAATCATAATGTCATTGTACATTTTTTGCATGTCTGCTTAGTGCTTATATATACTATAATTCATCTATCTCAGTGCTAAAAGCAATCAAACAAACAAATATTTATATGTTTCCATTTCTACTGGTCTGATTTTCCATGAATTCTTTTCTGAGTTGTTTATGTTCATTAAAATTCTATTTGTGAAAAAGGTTTGTGAAAACCTATGGATAAATAACAACAAAAACAGAGGCATGGTGGCTATGCAATGTTTTAGTTAGTCATCATAAGTCATATCAAATTCATACTTATGATGCAATATCTGATGCGTGGGTGTGCCTGCACCAAAAACTTACCCAATACTTTTTTGTTTGAATTTTGTAAATCTCAGAAGCTTCCCAAAGTCAGTTCAGTGTAAGCAAGCAAAGCAAATCCAAAAAGGCTGCCTTTCCTCTTTAAATTAATGGCCTCTCACCATTAGGAGAAGGAAGCAGCAGGGGAAAAACAGAGTTCGCTGAAAAAGAGGATGAGAAAGCACAGAATTCTTGGAAGTGTCATTTGTGAAGGCAAGGGGCCCTATGCCAGAGAATTCGAAATCCCCTTCCCTAAACTACATTTCCTAGAATTCTGCTCAGCATTAGAAAGTCCCAATCAGGATAGGGGAAAGATTTCTCCCTTCATAGCAGCATCCAGCTAGAGTTCCAATAAACCGTTGAATCTGTAAAAAAGAGGACTGACTGATACTTCTAGTAAGTAAATCTCTGTACTGGGCTGGGAAGAAATCCCTAAATGGAAGTTCTATTAGTTAATCTTAGAGACATTCAATAATAGCTGTTGTGGCTTTTTTTAAAAAAGTTTTTGTCAAAACTTTTTAAAAATTTCCTAAAATTAATAGATGTATGCATATTTCTGTAAGTTGGGGAGGAATGATCCTGTTATCTTGTGTCATTGCATCTAAAATTCAAGAAGAAAACTCTTGCAGTTTTCTTTTTAAAATGTTGTTTATAAAACTTTTGAAAATTTCCCAAAGTTCTGTGGATAAGTGTAACATTCTGAAACTTGATGGGCAAACAGTGGTAAATGTGTTCTACCATTGTAGCAAGTTTCATCCCAATAGCTGTAAAAATGGGAGAGAAAGCAGCCCCTGAAGTTTTCCCACTTGCACAATTACTATAACAAAAAAGTAATTAAATTTTGTTACTCTTGTTATAGTAACAAAATCTTTACCAATGATACTTTAGAAACATTTTAGAAACAAAACACCAATGCTCCCTAATTTTGTAATTAATTTAAAAACATTTTTATTGACCATACAGCTGAAGAAGCTAATTTGGTATGACATTCTCTAAAAATAATTTAATTCTATGTCAAGTCATTACCTAAAAATAATGATTCTATAGTATGATGGATCAAGTTTTTTATATCTTTCCAAATATTGTGGTGAAGCAGCAAGTGAACTTTCTCAATTTAATGTGATTTCAAATGTGTGTATTGATTTTCTACTTCTTTTGTCAGACTGCCATTATATTGATTAGAAGTCTTCAAGAGGAAAAAAAAACCATTTTAATTGAAAATAAACTATATGGTTCAATTGGCTTTTGATCTGATCTGTTTTGGGAGCATGAAAATTGCTCTCAAAAACTGTAGATATTCAGGATTCGACACATGAGAGAGACCAGGCATCCTCTCACCATCCCAACAAATCCTGAGGGTTTCCCAGAAATATACTTTCTAAGAAGGACAAAAGGAGTGAAATGGAGTGGTTACTGTGAAGGGATAGAAAGAGGTAGAAACTCCAGCTGCTACAGAAATAACAAGGAGCCTCCAGTGGCCTAGGGGATAAAAGCCTGGTGACTTGAAGGTTGGGTTGCTGACCTGAAAGCTGCCAGGTTCAAATCCCACCCAGGGAGAGCGCGGACGAGCTCCCTCTATCAGCTCCAGCTCCATGCAGGAACATGAGAGAAGCCTCCCACAAGGATGTTAAAACATCAAAACATCCGGGCGTCCCCTGGGCAACGTCCTTGCAGACGGCCAATTCTCTCACTCCATAAGCAATTCCGGTTGCTCTTGACACGAAAAAAAAAATAGAAATAAATGGAAAATAATATGAATTGAAAGAGAAGATAGGAACTGAATTGACACTGGAGCAACAAAGAGCTGGTTTGATCCTAAGTTTGCAAAATAAACCAGAGTGATCAATCCCCCATAATTGAACAATAAAGTCAATGAAGTTCCATTGTATCATAAGAAATTAACCGATGTCTTATCAACTGGTATACAGTAAATATATTTATTTTTAATGTAATTTATATCTCAATATAAATTACCCTACTGGAGCCCCTGATGGCGTAGTGGACTAAAGCCTCATGACTTGAAGGTTGGGTTGCTGCCCTGAAAGCTCCTAGGTTTGAATCCCACTCGGGGAGAGTGCGGATGAGCTCCCTCTATCAGCTCCAGCTCCATGCGGGGACATGAGAGAAGCCTCCCACAAGGATGGTAAAAACATCAAAATATCCGAGTGTCCCCTGGGCAACATCCTTGCAGACGGCCAATTCTCTCACTCCAGAAGCAACTCAAGTTGCTCCTGACACGAAAAAAAAACCAATATTCTCCCAATATGGAACATAAAGTGGCCATGAAATTGGAATTAAACTCCATATAGCCCAAACAGACATCTTGTGAACTCAGAACAAAAAAGAAATACATACATGATTGCGAACTCACTCTGAGTGTGAAAAAGACCTTCAAAATGAAATTTGTTGTTTTTGAGGCAAGATGAGAACCCTCCAAGTGGTATTTGGTCAGTGATGGCTAAGGCATATTTATAAGTTTCTACAACTACTCAATGTTACAGTCAATGCATGTGAACACATGACATACTTAAGACAGGTGAGACAATCAGTTTATAGCTGGAGGAATAAGATCTCTGCTGGATGGTATTGGATCAATGTGCAGCCTCAGAGTGGATAGGTGGGAGGGGTCCTCTGACCTCAAATTTTAATCTATGGATTCACAGGATGCACTACGTGCCTTTTTCAGCTGTGACTGGTTTTCCAAATGCACCCCTAAAACTATATCCTGTTATGCAAGTGCAGTGTAGTGCACCAGTGTAGTGCAGTGGTTTGAGCATTGGATTACTACCTAGGAGACCAGCATATGTATCCCCACTCAGCTGAGGAAAATCTCTGGTAACTCTGGGAAACTCACACTCTCTTAGCTACAAAAGAAGGCAAAGGTAAATTCCCATGGAACAAATCATGCCAAGAAAACCTCATGACGGTTTTGAAAAGCTTGACATTAGTAGAATTTGCTTGGGGGTTGTTTTCAGCCATTTCAGGTGTTGAACCATGTGGCTGCAAAGGGGGAAGGAATGTATTGATCGCTGGTTAAATAGCAGGTGGGGAGGAGTTAAAGGGGGATTTACTCATATAAGGTATGGGCCATGGGAGAATTCTAACCTTGATGGTTAAGAGTATAAACGAAAAGGAAGCCCCTTGTTTCTCAGAATGACAGCTTTTGTGGATTGATTCCACTGCATGTTCTCTTTTCTGCACAGAAAGTTTTTAATACATTCTTGTTTTTCTTAACTTTCCAACCCTGTCTGTTTGGGGCTCATAGATGAATAATTTGATGGGGCACCCACAAAAAGTGTCAGTTTATTGGTGCAGTGACTCGGATTGCTCTTGTTAGCCAGGAGAGCAGTTGAATCAGCTGGTAAATAAAACTCCTGGCAACACTGAGTAGGTTCTTTCCTCTTTTAAATTTTCTTTTACTCAGAGCAGGCAACAGCCTCCAGCCTCCCATTGATCTGGCTTGACAGATCTGAGCTGCACTGAAGCAATTGCCTCAGAGATCCTTAGATAACAATGTGAGGCAGGGAGAATGGACATCTGCCAGCTATCTTAAAGGGAAGGAGAAAACAACAAAGGGGAAAGAGGAAGAATGATCAGCATCAGTGAGGAAAACCAAGTTGCAAGTTGTAGATCCTAAATAAAGCCTAAACCATCCTAAATTTTGAAAAGGAAGAGTTTGAGTCCCCCCCCCCCCCCCAAGCTCCTTTTCACAAGTTCCTGGATTTGTTTTATGGGGTTTTTTTTTTGTTCCTCAGTTTTTCTGGCTCTATTTTAAGAAATAAAAAGGGCACTGAGAAAGGAGGCATGAGAGCTAGAAAACTGGGTGGATCATCCTCAGGTGCCTACTATTAGCCCTCTTAAGATACATCTGGGGAAATTGGTCTTAATTTGGGAGAGACTCCCGGACAAAGAAAAAATCAATAAAATAATAACACAATGATATTAGAAATTAAGAATCAGGTTCTATTTCTCTCACTCTGAGTCGATTCATCCCTTTGTGGTTAAATGGGGAGGACGGGAGGGGTCTGCTAAAGTGTAAATGAAAGGGCTGTGTCTTTTCATCAGTGCAACAGAATGTAAGCAGGGAAATACAATGAAAATTAGCTCTTCTCTTTAAGACATTTTAAACATTCATGAAAGAATGTTTAGGAAAAAGAGAAAAAAGCCAGGCTGGAAACTAAATGTAACGTAAGCATTCAGGTCATAAAATTTTGCTACTTCAATTAAGATGGAAGGAAATAGTAACTGTTAGGAACATTTTTAAAATACAGTATTTTAAAATTTCACTTAAAATTTATGCAAGCATGATCAATAAGGTTTTTGTTCAAAATCTCAGCATTCCAAGCTGCAAGTGATCCGAATATAGACACACAAAGGTGAAGGGCAGAGTCAGAATTTATTTATTACTCTGTTGGCCAAAGAAGGATGTCAAGGGAGTTTTCCCAGATTTGACATACCCCACAGTTGCAGACATGGATATTTTATAGACCTGCGAAAGAATAGAAATTGCTGTGAGTGGTACACATTACAATTCATAGTGTTATCAGTTCAAAATACATTCATTATTGATGGGTATACAAATGTATGGCAGGAAACTTAAAGCTTTTTACTGGAAGAATTCTTGAGCTTGTCTTTCTTATCTGTGCCACCTGGCCAGAGCCGTCCCGGGGTAATTTTCGGGAGTAGGCAACCGGAATTTTGGTGCCCCTCCCAAATTTTGGTGCCCCCCAAACAAATTGCTGATAAATACCGCTTGCGGCGGTGGCGGAAGGCTGAGCCATCTGTCCTGCTCTCTCTCGCTGTCCACTCCACCCGCCCGTTGATGGGCCTGTGCACATGTGCAGGCCTTCCAATCGACCACGCACACGCACAGGCCCATTGACGGGCAGTTGGTGGGCAAGGAGTCCTCGTACAGCGAGGGAGAGCAGGAGGGTAGCCATGCAGATGGGTGGCTGGGCCTTCCGCTGCTACCGCCACCACCACCTCGACAGCACCCCCGCATGGTCTGCATCACAGGCGACCGCTTAATTCACCTCAATGTTGGACCACCTCTGGCCACGCCTTTTCTCCTGTGGGAATTCATTAATTCATGCAATTTCTTTAGGAGAAAAAAGTCCATTGATTGATATCAGCTGACAAAGGGGAATGTCTCCTTGATTGAACAGTGGATAGTTATTCTGGGATGATAGGCTTGGTTTTTCTTGGAGATGAATCCAAGAATCCCCTGAAAGACTGTAATTTGGTAGTGTTCCTGGATCTGTGTCTCCAAATATCATTCCAGGTAGATGCAATGGTCAGGAGTGCTTGCAACCAGCTTCAGCTGATGCGCTTGCTGTGCCCCTTCCTAGAATCAGAGAACCTAAAGATGGTGGTGCATGTGCTGGTGATCTCAAGTTTGGACTGCTGAAATGCGCTTTACATTTGGTTACCTCTATACAAAGTTCAAAACATGGCAGCCAGATTGGTTACAAGAACATCTAAGAGTGAGCATATGCCATCCACATTAAAGTCACGCCTAATGGTTGCCAATTAATTTCCAGGCAAAGTACAAAGTGTTGGTTTTAACCTTTAAAGCCCTATATGGTTTGTAGCCAGGTTATCTACAGGATTGCCTTCTTTTGCACAGTCCATCCTTTAAAATGCTTAGACCCCTTACACACAGATGAATAAAATCCACATTATTTGCCTTGAACTGGGATATATGACAGTGCGAACTCAGATAACCCAGTTCAAAGCAGATATTGTGGGTTATTCTGCCTTGATATTCTTGGTTATATGGCTGTGTGGAAGGGCCCTTTGATCTTCAACCAGCCAGAACCTTACTGGCAAACATCACCCAGATGTCCTTTTCATTGGCCATCCTGCAACTGTGGAATGACCTGTTGGAAGACCTCTGACAGCTAAATTCTGGAGCCCTACAATACTAAAATTAGTGTAGCACTAGCAGTGACTCATATGAATCAATGTTCTTACTGCTTCCTATTTGACATTCCCTTCCTTGAAAATTGTCCATGCAATCCTAGAAGATTTATTGCAGATCTGTTTCATGATTAATGCCAAGATTCCAGGTGTCCCAGGCCCCTTCCACACAGCTGAATTATATCCCATATTATCTGCTTTGAACTGGAATATATGACAGTGTGGACTCAGATATCCCAGTTCAAAGCAAATATTTTGGGATTTTCTGCCTTGATATTCTGTGTTATATGGCTGTGTGGAAGGGCCCCCAGGACTAACAAGGTCTATTTGGAAGAAAAAACAAAATCTACCTTGTTGCTAACTGCAAAGTAAAAAAAAATTAGCTTGCTGCTAACTGTAAAGTAAAATCCTGCGGCTAAATATGAAACTAGATTTTTACTTTAAAGAGTCCCAGGCTCTGAACACATGATTCCCTTCTCTGTCATTTTTATTCCTTGCTTGCAACTGAATGTAGTTAAGTATAAAAGCTGGCAAGTGAAGAAGAACTGCATTCTCCTTTTTACCAGCAGGTTCCTCTGTAAATCAAAATCCATACAATTACTTTGTATGAATTTATTTAATTACTTTGATTGCATTTTCATATAAACAATAATTAAAACAGGAACATAATGCCATTTTCCTCAAATGAAATGTAATACAATTTTGAGTGTATTTTCTGGGGAATGAATTGTGGTAGTTTTTCCCTGGTTGCTTTTGGATTTCCAATAACAAGAATGTGCTTTGTGTTTTTATTGTGCGACATCTTCCATTTTAATTTTTTAATTTTAGCTCTGAATTTGTTTGCCTTTGAAACATAAATCTGTAGTAAACCACCACAATGATGTCATTGCTGTTTCTAAACTGTGTTCAAAAGTAGGGAGCACTGGCACTTCATTTCTAAAGTACTTTCCAAATTTTGGGGGTAAAAATTTCAAAACTTTACAAAACTTCCAAATCTTCGTAAGTATTTCGTTAATGGCGGTTGACATTGCTCAATAAGGAAGACATCATTGCCAGTGGAAAAACTTCAGGAGCTCACATCTCACTTATTTTTAAAGCTATTGAGGTGAAACTTGCTACAATAGTAGAACACATTTCCTAAATTTCAGAACGTTTGACTTATCCACAGATTTTTGGTGAAGTTTCAAAATTTTTATAAAAAATATTTTAATAATAAAAAATCTGTTCCTTGTTTGAAAGTGTTATATCCTGTTTCATTGTGTGGTCTTTACTTCATTGTTCTACTCTAGAAACTTTGTTTTGTGGAAGAAACTGTGTTAAATTGGTGGAGACTCAACAAAGCAAAATGTGCTATAATATATATATATATATATATATATATATATATATATATATATATATATATAATGATGTCTCTTGCACAAAGACAAAGTTTGAGCAGTGTAATAAAGTTTCACCATGTTTTTATGATGACCCCAGGAACAGAAATCACTGTACAGACCATCAAAGGACATCTAGACTGACCCCTTTCTTCCGGACAGAAAGGCAGTACCCAAACTCTCTTGACATCCAATTATTATGCTTCTCCTATTGACACACAACCACACAACTTAGCACAGATTTATACTATTAATTGCTGTTCTCTTTGCAGATTCTATGATTTTATATATATATTAATTAGACTATCTCTCAACACCACAGCTAGCTGCTCCAGCCCAATGCATTCTGGATAGTGTAGTTTAGTGCAGGCCTTGCCTTAGTTCCCATTATATCACTATAAATGGGGAAAATCCAGGGGCTCCTTTCTCCCTCATTTTTAAAGCTATTGGGGGTGAAACTTGCTACAATAGTAGAACACATTTATCACTTTTTGCCTATCAAGTTTCATAAGGTTTCAAACATCCACTGATATTTTTTTTTGGGGGGGGGGATTTTCAAAGTTTTAAAAAACATTTTTCAAGACTAAAGAGCAATCTTTGCATCTGTCTCCCCCTCCCTCCTCCATCAACCCTGATTGGCTGAGAGGCATGCCAACAAGTTTGGCTTCACCTCTCAGCAGGGCTTGGTCACAGCTACATCTGAAGACATCCCAGGCTTAAGAATTATAGGCTCTTTTAGATTCAAATTCTTAATATTGGGGGGGGGGGAGGCAGCAAGCAGGTGGGTTGAACTCGCTTCAAAAGTGCTAAACATCCTAATTAGATCCGAATTCAAATAAATTCTGAACCAAATGCACAACCCTACTAGATAGCACACTTTTCAAGACATTCTGTGAGCCCTGTGCACCATGGAACTAGCTATCATTGTCACCCATCTCTTGTTCATTTGTGAACATATTTATTTATTTTTACAGTATTTATATTCCACTCTTCTCACCCCAAACAGAACTCAGGGTGGATCAGAGAACATACATATGTGGCAAACATTCAATGCCGTTTATATACACACAAGACAATTGTACACAGAATAGAGGTATATATAGGTTTTTCCTGTTTTTTCATCATGGAGGTTTGTGCTCGGTTCTGGCCATGGGTGGGGTGCTATCACTCCATCTCCATGCCAAAGAGCTTTGTTCGTGAACTTCCCCTTTTTTGATGAATCACTGGCATTTGTTCCTGGGTTTCTTTAAAATATTTCCCCGCTTTTTAAAGTAAAGGTAAAGGTACATACTAGACAGACAGGAAGGGAGGTATATTTTGTTGGGAAGGAGTCTTTCACTATTATGGATTTCTTCACATAGCCCTTTTGGCACCTCATGCACCCTCCCTCCTTCCCCATCATATGATGGGTATGGGACAGGTTGCTTTGGCACCCTGTCCCCATCAGATGGGAGAAAGGACAATAACACGCGACAACGCACGTTGCCCTGCCACCCTTGCCCTCATCTTATGGGGAAAAGGGGAGCTACCCAAAACACACTTTCCTCCCCATAGTGGTGGAGGAAGTGCCTTTCGGCATGCCTCTTCCAAGCCGCAAATAAAAGTGGCAAAATGGGGCTATTTGTCCCATGTGAAGAGGTCCTATGAACAAATTGGCAGCTTCCCTTCTCTCTCACTGGCCAGAGTTGTTGCCAGGCTCTCCACAGTTGTTGTTTTGATTCTTCATTGGACCATTTTAATTTTTAAATATAAAATGATTCAATGAAAAATCAAAACAATATTAGAATTAATTGTAGTGTGGAGCAGGAATTATATTGTCAAGCAAAGTCTTGAGAAAGAAAGTGAATTTATTGGAGGATTCTTAAGGAATACCTTTTTATGAATTCTATATAATGGCTAATTAAACATACAAGCAAGAGTAGTATGCTAATCTGTTTTCCCTCTGCTATCACTATGTTTATGTCATCATCATCATCATCATCATCATCATCATCATCATCATTTCTTACCTACTTTCTCCATGGATTAAGGTGGGGAACAAAGCATATTCAAATACACCATATACAAGCAGTTAACAACACATAACATATACCTAATTAAAACATAGTTTAAAATAATCTATGTGATCCATAAATATTAAAGCAACTTGTACATACAGTAGAGTCTCACTTATCCAAGCTAAACGGGCCGGCAGAAGCTTGGATAAGCGAATATCTTGGATAATAAGGAGGGATTAAGGAAAAGCCTATTAAACATCGAATTAGGTTATGATTTTACAAATTAAGCACCAAAACATCATGTTATATAACAAATTTGACAGAATAAGTAGTTCAATACAAAGTAATGCTATGTAGTAATTACTGTATTTACGAATTTAGCACCAAAATATCATGATGTATTGGAAACCTTGACTACAAAAATGTGTTGGATAATCCAGAACATTGGATAAGTGAATGTTGGATAAGTGAGACTCTACTGTACTTCAAAATTCACAATTTAAAAAATCAGAATTCAAAAATAATGAAATAATGAAAGGTCTGAAACAGAATGCTTCTTGTATGCATACATGTTCTTGATGTGGCCAAGAACCTTGAAAAATCAGGGTTCAGAATCATACTGAATGCCTCTCTCCTTATAGGAGGCATCATCCCTTAGCATCATCACTTTTTAATGAAACAAAAACATTGGCCTACTGAGCTCCCCTCCTTACATTTTTGTATATATATTTCCCTTTGGGTTGCCTGTCAAATTCATAAAGCCCCATGGATTTTATAGTGCTTCCTTAGGCAAACAATATTGTGAGGTGGTTTGTTCCTGCCTTTCTCTGAAATATACTCTATAGTCATCTAGTCACAGCATTCTTTGGACCTTCATCTATTTACCCTTAAAAGAAAAGTTATTATTAAACTCCTGATAGGGCTGGAATGAGAACACCTTGTTGGAGGTCAGTGAAAGAGTCCTAGAAATAAGAGGCAGCAAAGAACAATCAGTGGCATCATATAAACGAGAGGGAGAGCTTTGGGTGGTTGAGCGTGAATGAGCTGGAGGGGCAAAAAGTCACAGTTAAGGACTATGGAGGCATGCAGCCATAGTTCCTTTTCAAGGTTATGGATAGCTTCAAAGGGAAGGACAAGGAATTTGTGATAGGTATTTTCTTTGCCATTTATTCTCATCTTTTCCACCCCACAATATCATTCTTTTGAAAGGCACTCACCAAAATCTGTTTCATCATCCTTTGAAAAAAAGAATAAAGTTGAGATTCAGTGGAGTGAAATGCACTTGCTTTTGAGTCTTTCAAGCACACAGTCATGTTTGAGTCTACAGTACATAAGACAGGCAATAATCAATTATATAATAGAATCCAGACGACCAAGAGATTCACTGATAGTTCTGAATAAGTCCACAAAAGGCATGGTGAATCTTTTGAAGTTCTGTATTGGAAGCTGAAGCCTGTTAAAAAAAGCAGCCTTTCTATTCCCTTTTCAGTGGTCACTGTGATCTCCAATGGTTGTGTATCTAAGCTGTGGCATGGATTGAAAATAGGATTGCCCCCATTAAAATCTCCTAGTGAAGGTGGGGGGATTAATGTCTTGCAAAAAGTTATATAGAATTTTAGAAGTTGGGCAGTACTATTCTAAGCCTCAGTTCTTGTCACTTTCTCCAACTCTTAAATTCTGAGGTTTTATTTTGTTTTTCATGTTATTTTGTACTAGACTTGTCAATTACATATCCATATCTTCTGTGTTACAAGTTTAGATTTTTAAAAATCCATTACAAACATGTTGCTTGACTCATGAAGGCTTTACCTTTAAATAATTTTTCTCACTCCTCTTGGCATAGCTGTTCATGTATCTTTGAAAAGGATGTTCATCTTTACTTATTCTGATTTTGCATGCAAGAACAAATGTTTTCATGTTTTCTTGCCACTGAGTAAGATTATGAGACTTTTTTGTGCTTATTAATATTAAATTGGTTGTGGTTGTATTGTGTCTTCAATTCATTTCCAACTTATGGTGATTTTATGACAAATCTAATCACAGGCTTTTGATTCTTCATGGCAGGATTTGTTTAGAGCTGGTGTGCCATTACCTTCATCTAAGGCACCTTGACCAAACCCACCCATTGGAATTTCATGGCTGAGTGATAACTCACATTTTGGTCTCTCAGAGTCATCTTAACACTCAACAACACAAATGTGGCTATACCACATTAGCTCCCTGTCCTACCCTATATGTAAAAAAAAAAAATCCTGGGTCAACCCTCGTAAAACTCCTCCAAGATTCACAGCTGGCTATATGGGGTCTATGTGCCAAGCTTAGTCCAGATCTGTCACTTTTCTCCTTATCCCAGATTATATGGCAGTGGGGACTCATATAATCCAGTTTAAATCAGATAATCTGGAATCAGATCCTGAGATATAGGGCAGTGTAGATTGATCATAAGGCCCCTTCCAAACTGCCCCTATATCCCAGAATCTGATCCTAGATTATCTGCTTTGTACTGGATTATATGACTCCACACTGCCAGATAATCTGGGATAAGAAGATAATCTAGGAGTGGGTTTCTTCTTCCGAAGGGTCTTAGCCCGCTTCTAACCAGGAGGGGTCTCTTCCTATGGGGCTTACACATACACAAATATAGAGTGGATTTTAAAAGGAATACTGCTGAAACATATACAGTAAAACCCCAGTAGTCCGAGTTAAATGGGCGAACCTCAGCTCGGTCAACCTGGATCACTCGGATTACCAGGCTTCCTCTCAGTTCGGCCGCGGTTTGGATCCAGAGGAGCTGGAAGCACCCCCGAATCCAGGCTGCGTCCAAATGGAGGGGAGGCCTCTCAGTTGGGACGCAGGCTGGAGCAGGAGGAGCTGCAAGCACCCCCGAATCCAGGCTGCGTCCCAACGGAGGGGAGGCCTCTCCGTTGGGACGCAGCCTGGATCCGGAGGAGCTGCAAGCGCCCCCAAATCCAGGCTGCATCCCAATGGAGGGGAGGCCTCTCCGTTGGGAAGCAGGCTGGATCAGGAGGAGCTTGCAGCTCCTCCTGATCCAGGCTGCGTCCCAACGAAGAGGCCATCTGCCCGCCTGTGCCTCGGGTCCTTTGTCACGCTGGGGCCGGCAGCACCAGCACCTGGCATGGTGGAGCCAGCCATGCGTGTTGCTAGATAGCTAGTGAGCTACCTAGCAACACGCAGAGGGCGTTCACCCCTTGGGAGGTGCCCCCTGCATGTTGCTAGGTGGCTTGCTATCTACCTAGCAACACGCAGGGGGCACCTCCCAAGGGGCGAGCACCCCGTGCGTGTTGCTAGGTAGCTTGCTATCTACCTAGCAACACGCATGCCAGCGAGCAGGTGAACGAGAAGGGCCTTTGTGGCCCTCCCCGTTCACCTGCTCGGATTGCACAGAGGCTCAGACGAGCGGGGCTCGGACGAGCGGGGTTTTACTGTATTTAAAATGCAACCTTTTCCCTTCCCAGAATAATACTATATTATATATATATTGCAAACTTCTGCTTCTGCAATCAGGTAGGGAAGGCAGATTTCTCTCCATTTTAAGCCCTTTGCAAAGCTCACTATCTCTCCAGCAACATTTCTCTCCAGCAACTTTGCAAAGCTTGCTTCTGCAAGCAGGTAGGGAATGGAGAGCAACTGTTTTAAGCCCACTTGGAGATTTCTCTCCAGCAACTTTGCAAAGCACGCTTCTGCAAGCAGGAAGGGAAGGGAGATTTTTCTCCAGCAACTGCTTTAAGAGACCTTTGGAAGGGATATTTCTCATATATCTGAAGGTTATTTGAAGGTATTCTGAGCCAATACTTTGAATTGGAAGGTTAAATTTGAAGCACCAAACTACCTCGGAACTCCCTTCGGATCTATTTTGATTAACAAATTTATTACGATTGACAACGTTTTCTGACGATTTGCTCATACCTAGTAGTCGGCACACTTTTAATGTATTTTTCTGTTGCTGCTTTTAATGAAGTGGAATAGAAAGCAGATGGACATTTTGCTCCTTGTCTAAAGGGATTTGAAGAATCTTCCTCCTTGAAGACAAACTTCTTGCTTTTTTTTCTTTGCAATCCCACAAGGATTTCTTTGTAACTGATGCCTGCTTCATATGCTAATGCCATATTGATGTTGTTGCCAATGCAAACTCTTTGAGGCCAAGGCCAATGGAAGACTTTGGCACTCACAATAATCACTTATCAACACCATGAGGGTCTGGTGTCCTTTTTATCTCCAGTCAAAGAAAATTTCTTTCAAATCTCACAGAGGACAGTTCATCAGGTGACTGCTGTGAACTGTCATTACAGAAATTAACAAAATGTGAAAGCAAATTCCATTGCCCTGGGACAGACAGGACACCAGGTCATCACAGTTGTGATAATAAACAATTGTTGTGCATGTCGAAGTATTAATCTGGACTTAGTCCCCCCCCCCCCCCCACACACACACACACATACTCTTTTGAGATGAAGATGCACTGCATATTATGTGCCATTCTTGGCAGGGCTCAGTGCAACATGAAATCTTTGGACACATTTCCTCTTTTGAGAGGAAGAAGGGAAGCTATGAGAAAATATATGTCTTTGTAGAGACTCCAAAACCAGCTCTGCAGGAATACATCTGTCTTCTTTTGCCTCAGCATCAACATTTATTTTGATACTGAACAGACTGCAGATTTTTTTAAAAAAATATGACGAACAAGGTCCTGAACTAAAAGCTTGCTATTTCAATGTGTTTTTAAACATGGTTAAGCACAGCCATTTTATTTGCCCTAAAATTCCCTCTTTCACAAAATCTCAGATCAGAACTAATTTGGGGAGTTGTAAGATCAAATCTGTCTTGTTCAGCGGAACAGGGGCATGTTCAAATGAGCTGGCATGTGATCCCAAAATACAGTTTTGTTTTTCATTGGTTCTATGTATTACTAGTGTCTTTTTATGTGAGCAATTCTTCTTAAGTTTTTGGATACATACAAAAAATTAAAACAAAGCACACACAGAAAAATGAAAAGAAGCTTACATCTAAACACACACTCAAAGCAAAGAAATAAGTAACGAAGAATCAACAAACTAAACTATTATCAGTAACTTCCACCTATTTCTTCTGCATGCAACTTCTCTTTTCCCAACTTATATTATAACAATAACTTTATTCTTGTATTTTGCCACCATCTCCCCAAAGGGACACACGGCATAAAGTGCCAAAAACAGAACATAAAATAAAACACAATTTTAAAATACGGTTGAATAAAACATATAATCATATCAAACAACAACTTAAAACTCAATTAAAAGAGCACTCATCAACCAGTGGCAGAAAGCTACTGTAAATGTGTTAATAATAATTTATATTGCATTGACATAATAATCATTATTATTATGATATGATTTTTTCCCCACTTTATCTCCCTTTATGGGGAGCGGCTTAACATAAAAGCAGCGCCAGACTTACTGGGCACATCCGTTGTGGGGTGGGATGCCTCCTCACTAAGATGGCATCGGCAGGGGGCTTCTCCTTCCATTAACGATGCCATTCCTTCTGAACTCTGCTCTGTTAAATATGTCTCTTTTGACTACGCAGTCAGCTTGGTGCAGGCGAATGGTCCATGAGCCCTTATGGCAAAATGTAACATACAGTCTGCCTTTAGACTTCTCCCGGTTCATCCAGCAGATTTCGACCTCTTGGGTTTCAAATTCAATGATCTATGGTATTTCGACAAAGCCATGCCAATGGGCTGTACTGTTAGTTGTGCTGCCTTCGAGATATTTAGCACCTTCCTGGAATGGGTAGCTAGGAGGGTGTATCGCTCTAGGTTCATCACCCATTATTTGGATGATTTCCTTTTTGTCGGGGGTCCAGATTTTGAGGATTGTACCTACTTGCTTTGGACTTTCAAGGGCTTTTGGCATCCCCCTGACTCAAGAAAAGACAGAGGGCCCTTCCTCCTCCATTGTTTATCTGAGTATTCAGCTTGACTCCGTCAGGGGAGTGTCCTGCCTGCCAGCAGACAAGCTCGCTTCACTCCGATCATGGATCAGGGAAATAGCAGGTAAGTGAAAGGTGATGCTGAAGGGAATCCAGACCCTCTTGGGCCACCTCAACTTTGCATGTATTCCCAGGGAGACCCTTCTGCGCCTGTCCTGCTCGGGCCACTGCAGGAGTGCACGCACCTCACCACAGGATCTGGGTGATGCTTGGAATGCAGGAGGACCTCAAGGTATGACTCCAATTTCTGGATAGGTATAACGGGGTGTCCATGTGACAGACAATATGGGAACCGGGGAGTGAACTCCAGGTCCACTCAGATGCGGCGGGGGGTATCAGTTTTGGGGTTTTCCTCCAAGGCCATTGGTGCGCTGTCAACTGGCCTCCCAGCTGGGATAAAGGCAGCATTTTGCGTGACCTCACTTTCTTGGAATTCTTCCTGATTCTCATTGTGGTACATATCTGGACCAACTTATTCAGGAACAAGAGGTTTCGGTTCTGGTGCAACAACCAAGAGGTGGTCAGGGTTGTCAACAGACAATCCTCCAAATCACCCAGGGTCATGAGACTGGTCAGGCAGTTTGTCTTAATTTATTTGGAAGCTAACATCTCTTTCTCAGCACAGTATATTTCAGGCTTGAGCAACGAAGTAGCAGATGCATTGTCCCATTTCCAGGAAGACAGATTTTGATCCCTAGCACCAGATGCGGATCCCCTGCCCACCAGCTTCCTTCAGGATCTGTGGACCCTTGGAGATGAGAGGCTTGGACGGAATTGATGCAATGCATTGCCCCGGCTATGCAGAAGGCCTGTGATTGCCAAGTTCACAAAATTCAGACTTGGTGTTGGTTATGGCAC